>NC_050466.1:11934710-12052210 GCF_903995425.1 Onychomys torridus | reverse complement strand
TAGTATCTAATACAGTGTAACTGTTATAAAGCAGTTGTTATACAAAATTAGAGGATATTGGAAATAACTCTACCCAGAAAAAAGGCAAAAGGAAAGAATTGATTCCTGAAAGTTGTCTTCTGACGCCCTCCCACATTAATTAGCTAATTTTTAAAATAATGTTTCCTGATTAAAGAGTTAATTCTATTACAATTTCTTATTTGATCAATGAGTAATTAAGAAAAGTTATATTTTGTAGCCAGGTATTTGTATATTTCATATGTCATACTTTTTGTTTTTAATTCCATTTTCAGAATTTTTATTTTTAATTCTATTATAGTTGAGATCTCTCTCTCTTTCTCTCTCTCATACATACACATTTATATAAATGATTTTAATCCTTCTGAGTTGGAGCACGGGTTTTATGCATTAAAATATAACCTATTTTATATATTTTATATTTTATAACCTGCAAAAAGACTCATGTATTAAGAATGTGTATGGTCAGACTATGTTATTTGGTGAAGTGATCTAAAGATCAATGACGTCAACTTCTTTGACAATTGTGCATATATGCAAACAATATGTAAATATATAATTATGTTATCAGCAAGTCTTACACATCTTTGCTGATTTTTCTATTATTATATCAATTATACAAACTTAAATATTGAGATATCCAATTTTATTGCTGAATTATGCATTTTATAATTTTTTCATTATGTATGTAGTGAAAATAATAATAGCTTCTCATAAGATGTTCACATCATTGTCCCTAGAATTCATAAATGTGTTCTGTTATATTTCATGGCCAAAGAGAATTATCATCTAGTTGGAGATTAGATGGATAATCAGCTGACCTTAGCAGTATCTGAAGTCACTTTTGGTCTGAAGTAAATCATTATTCTTTTGTGTTTAAGAAACCATACAACAAACACTAAATCAGAAAACCATATGCTGTATTTATAGAGTAAGAGAACATAATTAAATTATTTAATTTATTATGCCATGAAGTAAAAGGTTGGAGTTCTACTTCAGCAGTTTGTGTGACATTAAACAAACACCCAAATTTCACTTAGCATTAATTTTTACATTAAAAAAATCAAATATGCCTTCATGATTTTATATATACAATTTTTTATGGTCTTTTCCCCATTATCCTCTCTTATCCACTTCCATATCTCTTACCAAATCTCTTGTCCTCATTTGCAGTTTTGGTCCTTTTATTTTTGTGGATGACTACATTTAATTAGGGTTGCCTGCATGAACATGGATGGGGGTTAATTGTTTGGGGGAAGCAAGGTACCAGTGGCAACACCACTGAGTAAAATTAATGACCCTTCCCTAACAATCATTTACTCCTCAACAAGGAGTGGGGCCTTAAAAACCCATTCCCTACTCATGATAGAATGTCAATGAGCCCAATCTTGTGTAGATCTTCTTCAGATAGCCACTCCTGTAGTGAGTTCATGAGTGTAGCACTCATTTCATGTGCAGAAGACATCATATTACAGAACTCCTCATTTTCCAGCTCTTATAGTCTTTCTGCTCCTTCTTCTGCATTCCCTAGGCCTTGGATGGGATGAGACAGATGTACCATTTAGGGATGAACCCACAAAAGTTACTTACTCTCTGTACATTGACTAGTTATGAGTCTCTGCATTTATTCTTGTGTAGTGGATAGCCATCCCAGCATTGGCCTGGAAGTTCCAACCCCCATTGAGGCTTTGGTAATGGTCACGCCCACAAGGAGGGCAGAGGAGGAAGTGGAAGACCAAGGATCGGGAGGAGCTCTCTCTCTTGGTTCCCGGACCCTGGACACTGGAGGTAGACCGAGCAGAGTTCTCCAGAGAACACCGCCGGACTGTGCCATCCCTTTGCCAGACCCTGCAACCTACCCCTTCATTTGTAAGTTACCTCACAAAATAAACCTCCCTTTTAACTACGTGGAGTGGCCTTAATAATTTCACCAATACTCTTGCCCACAGCAAACAGAAGTTTCTGTGACCAGGGCTGAGAGCAGCAGTAATTTATGGGTATACATATAGTTCCTCAGAAGGCAGTTTAACACAATGACCATTTGTCAAAAGTACAGTAGTAGGATGGCTACGACTTTAAGATTTACATAAGAGTCTCTGTCCCATCCAAAGTGATGACTGAGTCTGAGGCCAACTGGAGCAGAGGGCATCTTCACTCCATGGACAAAATTTGGGGCTGTGATCTGGGCTTCAATCCTCCTAGTAAGCAGTTTGACACCATGACCATTTGTCAAAACTACAGTAGTAGCTTCCCACATAGGGCCTATGACCTTTTCGACCATAGGCTTTTGACCAAGTTTCCAGTATCAGATATGAATTGTTCCTGTGAAGTAGGTTTAAAAGCCAACCAGAGATGAGTTGATTACCCCTATAACAGTCATCTCATTATTGCACCAGTGGTCAGCTTTGATGTGTTATATATACTTTTTTAAATGAAATCAACAAGTCTCTCAGCATTTGCCAAGGTGTTCTATGTACACATAGGGGTATGTTCAAATGCAAAGGTAGGCAAATTTGCACCTTTGCCTTATCCTTCACTTCTTGTCCTGTCTCAAGATCAGACAGATGTGAAAGTTTCAGACCATCTAAGATCCTCTGGACATGTACACATAGAGCAGCACACTAGGAGTGATGAATTCAGCTGCCAATTCTCAGATGGCTGTGACTTTAAGATTTACACAAGAGGCTCTGTCTCATCCAAGGTAATTATCACTTCAGAGGCCAGCAGGAGCAGAGGACATCTTCATACAGGGACAAAATTGGGGGCTGTGATCTGAGCTTCTTCAATCCTGATGTTATGTCCAAAGAAAACCCATTTCTCGAAATTCCAAAAGGCAGAAGGGATAAATGGCCATCTGTGGTTCCTACTAGCATACAAAACTCATGCTTAGACTCCAGGCTCCCTCAGTATCACAAGTGCCTGTTACCTATTTCAAAGTCCATCCTAACTCTTCTCATCTCCTCCCTTATCCTAACTTCCTTCCCTCCAGCCCACAGGCTTCCCTCCTCACAGCTACTCATTCTCCTTTTAACCTTCTATGTCCAGATCTATCTTCCTGTTCCTGCTTCTCTCATGGCCAGGTCAAGCATGCTGGCCATGTTCAGACTACTTTTTTCTCTGGTTGTTCTCTCTTTCATATTTACAATAGAAACCTTCCCCCTAACCATACCATGGAGCATTCATGTCATCAGTTTATACAGTGGTGAGATAGCTTGCCTAAGGGCAAGTATTCTTAGGAGGACTACCAATATTCAGCCCCCTTCTCTCTGCCAAGTGATTGTCCGAGAAATGATTTGTCTGGAGAGACAATAGCAGGGATACCCCAGTCTCTTCTTAAGGTTACAAGAATTGTATTCTCTTTGCCCCTCTGATGGTGGGGCACTTTTGTCCCCTTTGGTTTTTCTTGTAAGTCCCAGCATAGAAAACAGAATGGGAGGCTTGGGTCACTATGATAAGTTTTATAATTTCCTTCAAAAGTTATTTTCATTAGGTCCTGGGACAACAGTTGCCAGTTATTAGTCATGTCTCTCTAATATCCAACTTCAATTGTCTAGTTACATTGTCTTTTAAGGTCAAGTTAACCTCTTAGATTTGGGAATTAAATGTGTCATTCAAGAACACAAGAGATGAATTGAAAATTATTTGTTGTGATGAAGATGAAGAAATCCAATCACAATTGTGCAAAAACACCAAGAGATATTGCTGGTATCTCACTCTGTGCTCCCCTGCCCCCTGCCCCCTGCCCTGGTCCCTGGTCACTGTGATTCATTGAAAGATTTCAGAAGAAAAAAAAAATGGAGTATAGAAGTACAGAATATAGGATATATAATGTATTAACGAGTAATGTAAAATATTCTCAAGGGATGACAGTGGTCAACAGCCAAAATTACTACTGCAATAGAAAACATGCTAATGAGTAAGATTAGACAATGGCCAGAGATACTATTGTCTAAAAGGCACTTCTTGCTTCATTGAAGAGCAGATTTTCTCTTTTCCTTTTTGTGGTGGCAAGGTGTTGTCAATGTGTCCTATAACTGTCTAGATAGCTGAGGCTAGTCTTTATTATTATTTATTTGTTTACTTATTTGTTTGTTTATTTTTCTATTATTGGCTTGATACAGTATAAATTCTTATCCTAATAGTGAAATGATTCATTGAGGCTTGCCCAGTAATTGAGTAAAACCGAAACTTATTATAAGCCTCCTCTCCCGTCCAGCAAGACCACAAGACCGCAAGCACATGCGTCCCTCGCCTCCTCTGTAGCCCTATACAGCTACCACTACTGCTACCGCCATGATTCTTCACAGTGAGTCTGCTGTTCTCACGGCTGTAGTCTGAGCTATATTCTTTGTGATGAACACCCTGGGGGTTGTCCTTGGGCTGTGCTGGCAACAGCAGGCACATTTTTGCACCTGATGAGGAGAAAAATGTCATCTGGGGCCTACTGGGTAGACCACTGCAGCACAACTGCAGCCCTTCCCATCCCTTGATGAAGAGGACAGGAACTTGAGCTGATTTTTAGATCTCTTTTCATTCTTGGGGATGCCCGAGTTGAAATCTGATCCCAGCTTGTTATTTTAATTTTTAATTTTTCTCTTGGCTACAGCCATGGGACAAAGGGGCGGATACCACCCACTTACATTGGCAGATGGGGTGGGTAATGATAAATCTGGCCACTTAACAGCATCAAGGGAACTTCTGATAGCAAATGGTCAAAGGCCATGGGACAAAGGGGCAGATACCACCCACTTACATTGGCGGATGGAGCGGGTACTGGTAAATCTGGCTGCATAACAGAGTCATGGGAACTTCTGCCAGTGAACGGGCAAATAAAAAGTTACTTTATCTCCAAGCTCTCTGCTAAAGCTCTAAACCCTTCTCCTTCCCCACTTCTGTGTCTGCCACATGCAAACTTTTCTGTCTGACTTCCACTGGCAGTGGGTGGGCTCAAATGGGCAGGCTTGGGCAGCTTCTAAGACTCTTGCCCTAACTCACCTTAACTCCACCCACTCATTTTCAACTGCCTTAAGAAACACAGACAGGTCTGAAAGCAGCTGAGCTCCATACAAATAAGTTTACAATAATCAAGGTATCTCCTAAGCGAAAAATTCAGCTTAAAGTCTCAGACAAGTCTTCCAAAAGGTTCAGTTTACAGTCTGCCTACTGGCAGATCTTCCAAAAGCTGTCCTTAAGCCATCAATCATCAGGGAAAAAAAATCCAGGACACAGAGTAAAATCTGTCTCTTGTTCCCCAGACCTCCCCGACTAAAACTTAAGCATCTAGAGAACAAGGCTCCTGATCCCACAGGCAAAACAGTCATCTGTGGCATTTAAGGTGTGCCAGGGAAGAGATAAAAGCCTGAAAACAAAATTGTCAAGTGCTGGCACTTGCTGACTCCCAAAAGCTGTTGTGTCCCTGTTTTAAGTGAAAAAAGGCATGGGCTAACGAATGTCCTGCCAGGACATCAACAGCCTTGTTAAAAGTGCCACCTAGAAAGACAACTAGTCAGCTGACTGCCCCCAGGTGCCAAGACACATGGGTACACCAAACTAAGACCTTCAACAAACCTAGGTTTGGCTACAGGACATGGCAGGGAACCCAGAACACAGCAGGGAAGCGATCCAATCCGTTTCTTTCCTTCTGGACACCAGAGCCACTGACTCAGTCCTGGGAGTTTTAGGATGTCACTTCTCATTTATATTGTTGGGTACAGAGGACAGCCTTACTTACCTCACCAGATTTAACTGCACTTTCAGAGTTACTTAATGAAAAAGATTTACAACTAAGATAAGAGCTCATTGTCTTACTTCAAAGTTACAGGGCCATGATCTTTGCCTTGTCCCTAATTCTAAAAAAAAAAAAAAATAAAAAAAAAAAATAAATAAGTTCTTACGTACCACAAGCTTTTTTCTTTCCAGTTCCCTGTTCTAACTTACTGTTCAGCCAATGATACAGGACCACCACAGAACCGGAGTCCAAAGATCATCAAGTAAGGAACTGTAACAGCTAAAAGGTACTTACACTCCCAGGCCCAAAAGTGTCTGGGTACTACAAAAAAACTTTAATATAAACATCTATTACAGTGAGATGCTTTTAACAATTGATCACCTGTCTCCTGGATGCTGAACAAGTAAAGGAAACAGGTGCTTTAAAATAATCTGTCGGGGTTGGAGATTTAGCCCAGTGGTAGAGCACTTGCCTAGCAAGTGCAAGGCCCTGGGTTCAATCCTCAGCTCCAAAATAACAATAATAATAATAATAATAATAATAATAATAATAATCTGTTTCTGATAAAGCTTAACATGTTTCAAAATCCAACTAGACAGGCTAGATCTACCAACATAAAATAATAATGATTGTTTTTTCTCTAAGCTTTTTTCTATGTCACCAGCATATTGTCAGACAAGAGGTTCCCAGCCACAGCCAAGAGGGATACACATCTCCAGAGCAAACGGGTGACAGACAGCATCCCATAACACCTGTTTACCTTGAAAGACTCCCCTTCTCCATTCCCCCCAAGAACCATCCAACGCCCAAAAAAATCAGCTGGAAGCAGTTTTTGAGAGGAACAACACTCCTATTCCCATCTACCTGCTTTTTTTAAATAATAAGTGAAAGTCTGAGATGTAAGGGTTTTGTCCTTAATTATGTCATCATCCTGGGAAACAGGCCAGCCTAAAAAGCGGGCGGGCCCTCTATGCTCCCCCCTTCTCTTTTTCCGCCCTCTGAGCAGTCTCTCTGTCTCTCTGTCCCTCTCTCCCTTTCTTTCTCTCTTTCTCTCTCTTTCCCCCTCCCTCTCAATAAAGCTCTAAAAAGGTAACTATGGCTCGTGACTTTCCTCCAACATGCTCCTCTGCCACATGGCTGCTGCTGTGGGCGGTGGCCAGCCACTGGCAGCACCAATTTAACCAACACTCACTAAGTGGAAACTTTGCCACTTCTTTTTAGCAATGTTCTGATGACTTCTTCCATATTCTCCCCTTTCCAATAGACTCTTTCATAAAAATATACTACTACATATTTTTCTGTTTCTATCAATTCCTTGGGGGGATTTTCCTCCATTCCTTCAAGCTTAGCATGAACTTTGTTTCCAAATTCCCAACCAGTTCTTTGTAACATATTCAGCTAACTTTTCAAGAACCCAAGTGTTTGCTGTCAGCTCCAAAGAAAACATCAATTCCCCAGACTCCAAAGGGCAGTCCAAATATCCAGAAATGAGCTCAATCTGGATTATAGAAGGATTTCTGGCAGTTATATAAAAGCCAGCATTCCTCAGGAACTTATGAAAGTGGTTTCTATTTACCAAAAGGAGTCATTTCCCTTAACTTTGGCAGAAGGGATAAATGACTACCTGTGGTGCCTATTAGCATATCAAAGCACATGCTGGCCTCCAGGCTCCCTCAGTATCACAAGCACTTGTCACATGTTTCAAAGACCATGCTAGCCTTCTAGCCTTTCTTTCACCTCTTCATACCCTAATCTCCCTCCAGCTCATGGATTTCCCTCCCTGTTGTTAGAGTTTTCCTGCCTGGCCTAGTCAGGACAAATCTCTCTTACCCGCCAGTCCCACAGTCGCTCAGACCCAACCAAGAAAGCACACAGAAACTTATATTGTTTAGAAACTGTATGGCTGTGGCAGGCTTCTTGTTATCTACTTCTTCTATCTTAAACTAACCCATTTCTGTTAGTCTATACTTTGCCACATGGCTTGTGGCTTACCAGTGTCTTTTCATGTTGCTTTTCATGGCGGCGGCTGGAGGTGTCTCTCCCCAGCCTTTTACATCCCAGAATTTTTTTCTCTCCTGTCCTGCCTATACTTCCTGCCTGGCCACTGGCCAATCAGAACTTTATTTACACAGAGCGATATCCACAATAGACAGGACGCCCAGAAGTAGGTCTCTTGTGGAGAGGAAGAACGGCAGAAGCAGTGAAGGGTAAGGTTTTCCACTCTTGCTCTGACCTCGTGGTTTTTAACTCTGCAATCGGTTCCGTGTTTCTTATTTAACAAGCCGGTTACATCTACACCTCCCCTCAGCTATTCATTAATTATAACCCTGTTATTCTCACTATGTTCCCCCTCCCCATCTGTCTCTGCTCTTGCTTCTCTCACTATGTTTTCTCTCTTGTCTATCCCATGCTATTCTCCCCTATCTCAGAGATAGCCCTAGCCAGGTCCAGTTTGCTGGCCATATTTAGTCTACTTTCCTTCTCTTCTATGGACTCTTCCAGATGCCTCTGTCTGTTTGCTTTCTCATATTAACAATAAAAACCTTCCCCTTAACCATAGCCACAGTAACTCTTAAAAAGAAAGCATTTAATTGTGGTAGCTTACACTTTCAGAGGTTCAGTCCGTTATCATCATGATGGGGAGCATGGCAGCATGCAGGCAGACATGGTGCTGGATAAATCTTGACCCAAAGGCAGGAAGAAGTTGGCTGACTCTCACACTGAGTGAAGCTCGAGACAAAGAGGCCTCAAAGCCTGTCTTCACAGTGACACACTTCCTTTCATAAGGCCACACCTCTTAATAGTGCCACTCCCTTTGGGGGCATTTTCGTTGCAACCACTACATGCATGTGTATATTCACGTGTTGATGGACATCTAGCCCAGTTGAATTTCCTGGTTATTGTGAATAATGCAGCTACAAACATGGATGTGAAAGTTTCTCTGTGGTAGAATATAGAATTCTTTGTGTATGTGGTTAGTTGTACTATAGCTGGATCATATGACAGTTGTAGTTTTAGTTTTTTGAAGAACCTCTATAATAAATTCCATAGTGGCTGCACCAGATTACATTCCCAGGGACAGTCAATAAAGGTTCATCCTTCCCCACAGCCTCATTAGCATTTGTTGTTCTTTGTTTTATTTTAAAAACAATTTAAATTATGTGTGTATGTATGTATATGTCTATGACAGTGCTAATGGTGGCCAGAGGAATCAGATTCCTTAGTGTTGGAGTTTCAGTCAGTTGTGAACTGCCCAATGTGGGCACTGGGAACTGAATTTGAGTCTTCTGCAAGAGCAGTATGGACTCCTATTTGTTGAGCTATCTCCAGGCCTGCTTTTTGTTTGTTTTCTTCTTTGTTGGTTTGTTGGTCTTTTTTTTTTTTTTTGAGAGAGAGAGAGAGAGAAAGAGAAAGGCAGACAGAGGTTTTCTCTATAGTAACCCTGGCTGTCTTGGAACTCACTTTATATAGACCAGTCTGGCCTTGAACTCAGAGATGTGCCTACTTCTGCCTAATAATGAGTGCTAGGATTAAATGTATGTGACACCATGCCTGACCTACTGTTTTTAGGACAATGCCTCATTGGGTAGCCTGGCACTCATTATGTAGATCAGCCTAGGCTTCTACTCAGAGAAATTTGATTACCTCTGCTTCTTAAGTGCCACTACACTTGGCCTTTTTTTTTTTTTTTTTTTTGATAGTCATTCTGGATGGCATGAGTTGGAATCTCCAAGCAATTTTAATTTGGATTTCTTTGTTGTGTAAGGACGTTGAACTCTGATATTTTTGGTTGTGAGCCTAGCCTTTAATTGCTGAGCCATCTCTCCAGCCCAAAAGATTGGCCTGTCTACCTTTCTAGCTCTGGAATTATAGATTTGTACCACAGTACCTAGGCTTATGTGGATGCTGATGATCCAAACTTGGGTCTTCCCACTTATACAGCAAGTACTTAACTGACTAATACATCTCCCTGGCACCCTTATTTGGTTTTTTGGTGTTTAAGTTTTGCAATTATTTGCACATTTGAGATATTGATCCTATTTGTTGTGCAGTTAACATAGACATTTTTCCCATTCTGTGAGCTGTCTCATTATTCTGGTGGTTGTTTCCTTTACTGTGTATATACAATTGTTAATTCTTGGGATTATTTCCTGTGCTTGTGAAGTCCTTTTCAGAAAGTCTTCTCCTATGCTTATATCTTGAAATGTTTTGCCCAAGTTTTCCTCTAGCAATTTCAAATTTTCAGATTTTACCTAATTTTTTTTTATCCATTTTGGATTAATTTTAGTGCAGGATGAGAGATGGGGATCTAGTTTCATTCTTCTATGTATGGAAACCCAGCGCCCAGTGTATATTTCTAATATTGTGGTTGTTAGTCTTAATAGTAAACTTGACAAGATCTGTAATCACCTAGAAAACACATTACCTTTGAGGGGTTATTTATCCTCTGGACATACCTGTGAGGTTTTTCTCTCAATTAGGATGACTGACAAGGGAAGACTCATCTTAACTGTGGGCAGGACCATTCCCTGGTGGGAATCCTGGGTTGAATAAAGTGAGCCGAACACTAGCATGCATTCATTACTCTCTTCTTTCTGATTATGAATGAGATGTGACCTTCAAGACCCTACTGCCTTTACTTCTTTGCTATGATGAACTGTACTCTTGAACCCTTTCTTCCTGGACTTGCTTTTATATGAGCATTTGTCTCAGACTTTCTCTTATGATAAACACCATGACCAAAAGCTTCTCGGGGAGGGAAGGTTTTATTTCATCTTACAGCTCTCAACTCACACTCCATTACTGAAAGAAGTCGGCAGGAACTCAAGGCAGAAACTTGGAAGCAGGAACTGAAGCAGAAGCCATGGGAAGATGCTGCTTACTGGCTTGCATCCTAAAGCTTGTTTAACCAGCATTCTTATAGCACCCAGAACCATCTGCCCAGGAGTGGCACCACCCACAATAGGCTAGACGCGCCCACAATAATCATCAATCAAGAAAATGCATCAAGGCTTGCACACAGGTCAGTCTGGTGAGGGCATATTCTCAATTGAGGTTCTTCCCAAATGACTCTAGCTTGTGTCAGCTGACATAAATAAATAAACAAACAAACAAACAAACAAATAAATAAATAAATAAATAAATGAAAACAAAAACCAAAAACCAAAACCAAACCAAACCAAACCAAACAAAAAACCAGGACAGTATTTTATCACAGCAACAGGAAAAGAAATTAAAACAAATAAATTTGTCAAAAATTAGATGGCTGTATCCATGTGGGCTTATTTCTGGGTCATTTATTTTTTTTCCACTCATCTACATGTCTGCTTGTGCCAGAGCCATACTGGTTTTGTTACTGTGACTATCTAAAATAATTTGTTACTATGAGTATGTAACATGGTTCAGTAGTGTGATATCTCCAGCTTTGCATTTTCTACTCAGGATTGCCTTAGTTATTTGCAATCTTTCGTTCCTCCATACAAATTTTAGGATTGTTTTTTCCTAGTTTTGTGAAGAATGTCATTGAGACTTTAAACCACATTGAATCTATAGATCACTTTCAGTAATATGGGCAGTTTTATAGTATTAATTCTGACAATTCATGAACATGGGAGGTCTTTGCATCATCTAAAGTATTTTTAACTTCTTTTTCAGGATCTTAAGTTTTCCATTGTAGAAGTCTTTCATCCTCTTGGTTAGGCTTATTCCTAGTTACTTTACCTATGTTTGAACTTCTTATAGGTGGGATTTGCCATCACCTCCTCCCACTCACTTCCCTGATTTCTTTCTCAGCAAGTTCATTAGAAACTCTATTGATTTTTTTTGTACGATGATTTTGTAACCTGTTACTTTCTTGAAAGTGTATATCCATTCTGATAGTTTTCTAGTAAGGTCTTTACAGTATTTTAAGTATAAGACATAGTATCTAAAAATAGTAATATTTTGCTTCTTTTCAATTTGTATCCCTTTTATTTCTTTTTCCTAACTCATTATACCAACTGAGACTTCCTAAATTGAATAAAAATGGAAAAAATTGGCACCCTTGTCTCATTCCAGATTTTAGAAAAAAAATGCTATAGTTTTCATTTTTTGTTGTGTCATTATCTAGTTTCTTTTTATGAATGTAACTTTGGCTTTGTGGAATGAGCTTGGTAATACCTTTTCCCTTTCTAGTTCATGAAACAGTTTGAGAAACATTGATTTTTAACTCTTCAAAGGTTTTGTATAATTCAGCAGTGAATCTATTTGACCATAGGGTTTTCACTGCTGAGACAGAAAATATGTGATGTGTATGTATTTATGTATGTATATAGTGTGTGTGTGTGTGTGTGTGTGTGTGTGTGTGTGTGTGTGTGTGTGTATTATATGTGCTTATGTATGTCTATGCAGAGGCCAAAGGAGGATATGATGTTGAGAGACTTTGTGTTACCATTTCATTCCATTGATTGTCATGATTATGTTTAAGTCATGTATGTTATACTGACTAATATTTTTAAGGAAGGAAAGGCTTCATTTATTTTTAAAATTTATCATCTTATACAATACATCTTGACTGCAGCCTCCCTCCCTCCCCTCCTCTCAGCCCCCGCCACCTCCCCTCTCCCCATATCCATTGCTTCTCCATTTCCATTTAGGAAAGAGCAGGCCTCCCAAGGATAACAACTGAACAAGATGAAATAAGCCTATGCACAAACCCTCATATCAGGGCTGTGCAAGGCAACCCAATAGGAAAAAAAGGGTCCCTCAAGCAGCAAAAGAGTCAGAGACACCTCTTCCCCAACTCCCATTCTTAGGAGTCCAAACTAAACATCCCAAACTAAAACAAACTAAACAACCACAGCATGTATGCAGAAGGCCTAGCATAGACCCAAGCAGCCTCTATGGTTACTAGGTCAGTCTCTGTGAACCCTGAACCCTGCTTAGTTGATTCTGTGGGCAATGTTCTCCTCATGTCCTCTACCCCTCTAGCTCCTACAATCCTTCCTGTACCTCTTCTGCAGGATTCCCTGAACTCTGCCTAAAGTTTAGCTGTGGGTCTCTGCATCTGTTTCCATCAGTTGCTGAGTGAAGCCTCTCTGATGACTATTAGACTAGGCACCTAATATAGCAGAATATCATTAGGAATTATTTAATTGACCTTTTTTTGTCATTCATGTTTGGTTCTACCCTAGGTCTCTGAGCCATTCTGCTTCTGGATCGCGGCCATCTAGTCAGTGTCAGGTGTGGGTTCCCTCTTGTGGGACCAATCATTGGTTGCCATGACAAGCTCTTAGCCACCATTGCCCCAGCACATCTTGCAGGCAGAATAGGTTTTGTGGCTAGGTTGGTGTCCCTGTCCCATCACTGGAACTAGCCCAGTTACAGAAGATAGCAAGTTCAGCCTCCATATCCTCCATTACTTGAAGTCCTTGCTAGGGTCACTCTCATAGGTTCCAGGAAGTTTCCATTGCACTAGGTTTCCATATTAGTCCCTAAATGCCCACCAGTCTCTCTCTGTACTCTCTCCCTCCATCTCCCCCTCCCCCAATTGGTCCCTCCTGTTCTCATCCCGATCTGCCCCCAGGGTTACAGACATAAACAGAGAATTCTCATTAGAGGAATCTCAAGTGGCTGAGAAACACTTAAAAGAAATGTTCAACATCCTTAGCCATCAGGGAAATGCAAATCAAAATGACTCTGATATTCCATCTTACACCTGTCAGAATGGCTAAGATCAAAACCACAAATGACACACAGCTCATGCTGGTAAGGGTGTAGAGCAAGGAGAACACTCCTTCATTGCTGGCGGGAGTGCAAACTTAGAAGTCAACATGGCAGTTCCTCAGAAAATTGGCAACTGATATATCTCAAGGTCCAGCTATACCACTCTTGGGCATATGCCCATATGATGCTCCATATACCACAAGGACACTTGCTCAACTATGTTCATAGCAGCTTTATTCATAATAGCCAGAAACTGGAAACAACCTAGATGTCCTGCAACTGAAGAATGGATAAAGAAAATTTGGTACATTTACACAATGGAGTATTACTCAGCTGTTAGAAAAAAAATGACATCATGAGGTTTGCAGGCAAATGGATGGAACTAGAAAAAAAAAAAAAAAAAACATCCTGCATGAGGTAACCCAAACCCAGAAAGACAAGCATGGAATGTATTCACTTAAAAGTAGATATTAGCTGTAAAGTGAAGGATAACCAGGCTATAGTCCACAGACCTAGAGAAGTTATGTACTGATTAATTTTGATAGGGCATATGATTTAAAAAATTGTCCATTACTTCCAGATTTCCACTATTTTAGAATATAAGACTTCAAAATATTCCAAAATTATTCTCTGTTTTTCACTGGACTCTGCAGTACCTTTACCTTTTTCATTACTCATTAAAGCAGTGTGGGTCTTATCTTTCTTTTGGTTAGTTTGCCCAGGGCTTATCAATTTTCTTTAATTTTTGAGAGGACCAATTCTTTGTTTGACTTATCTTATATATTATTCTTTAGTTTTCTTTACTTAATTTTTAATTATTATTATTTCTTGTCATCTACTGATTTTGAGTTGGAATTATTTATATAACTTATAGTATTCATACAGTTTAAGTTATTTATAGCCCCCCTTTTTAAATGTAACTACTCATAGATGTAAAGTTTCCTCCTAGAAGTGTCTTACCTAGATCCCAAATGTTGTGATAAGTTGTGCTTTCATTTTCATTTGCGTCTAGGAATTTTTCAGTTCTTTCCTTCAATGACCCATTGATCATTTGAGAATATATTAGTCAATCTCCATGTGGTTGTGTAGTTTTGGTATTTTTTCTTGCTATTTATTTTTAGTTTTATTGCACTATGATCTGATAAAATATAATAAATTATTTTATTTATTTTGTATTTGTTAAAATTTGATTTCTTGTCTAGAATGTATTCTAGAGACAATTTCATGGTCTGCTAAGAATTCTGTATTTGGGTAGATTATTCTGCACATATCTGTTTAGTCCATTTGATCTATTGTATAGTTTAGCTCTGAATTTTCTTTGTTGATTTTCAGTTTTAAGACCCTATCTAGAGATGAGAGCGGAGTACTAAAATCACTATTATTGTGTCAGAACCTATCTGATCTTCTATGTGCATTAATTTGTTTTTTTAAGAAACTGAAATCAGAAGCCCTAAACATTGGGAGCATATATATTTACAATTATTACATTATGATGAATTATTGTTTTTATTAATATGTACAGGTTTTCTTTATCTAGTCTATTTGATTTGAAGCCTACTTTATCAAATATCAGAGTACCTAGGCCAGGTTGACAGTGTTTTCTATCCGTTAGCTCTCAATATGTGGGTGTCTTTACTGATGAGGTATATTTCGTGGGAACAACTAGTTGGATCTATTTTTTTTAAACATCCAATAAGGCAGTCTTTATCTCTTTCTTTATGAATTAAAACCACATACATTTAAGGTTGTTACTGAGAGAGATGTTTGCTAAGTCCTGTAATTTTGCTTGATGTTTTTCTGAGTTGCCGGCTTAACTAATATTTGCATTGAACTTTTAGAATCAAAAAGCTCCTGCATCAATCTTCTAAAAAGGAGCCTATAGATGAATTTCGAAATGCTCTTATTAAATAAAAAACATGGAGCCAGATATAGGGGGTGAAAATCTGAGAGATCAGGGAAATAGGGAAAGCCACAGCTAACCTCACCTCACCAACTCTACAGCTTCCAAAAGCGAGCTACTTCCTGTCTACCCACGCCTATATGTCTTTCTGTTCTGTTCTCTCATTCACACTCTTGCCCAGCTACATCACTTCTTCTTCCTGCCCAGTTCTGTTATTTCTCGTCTGTCTGTACAGATCTCCAGACATCTATGGTTGGTGCTGGGATTAAAGGCATGTGCTACCATTGCCTGACTTCTGTTTAATATAGTGGTTGGCTTTTTCCTCTGAACTCCAGGCAAGCTTTATTTATTAGAGCACAAATAAAATATTACTATAGGAGTCTGCTACCTACTGTAGGCTAACCTAGTTTTTAAGTTAAATGCAGAACCTCACATTATGGCTAACTTTCACACTGTCAGTGAGGGCCATCATTTCAGTCTTGAGAGTAATGTCTTCACTTTCTGTTTCCTCATCTTTGTTAAGTATCCTGCCCTTCCTGGGTCATCCAGAAAAGCTTAACATGTGTTTTCTGTGTCTTCAACCAGATCATTTGAAATGCTTTAGATCAAAGAAGAATATAAATTCTAACATCCCAAAGTATGCCAGTTGGGCAATTGATTGGTCAAATTGATTTGCCATCATTCTAGCATTTTCCATTTAAATACATATGGAGAATGGGATATACTCCTTAAATATCTTGGAGAAATCCATATATATATATATATATATATATATATATATATATATATATATAATGTCATTTTTCTCTAATGCTTTTGGGTTGAGATTCATATGCACTGTCTGTACTCCCTTACACTTTACACATGTCTAAACACTCCAAGCATTTACAACACTGTGCTGCAACCACACATCAGTGTGTTCCCTTCTGTCTATAAAATTAGTTCAGCTAGAATTACTGCTAATCAATGTATACTGAATCTTCTGTAAAGGAACTTTTTTCAGTGGAAAACTGTTTTCAAAACATACTATCAGGACAACCTTTTAATAACTATAATTCACTTGTAAGCATGCTGCATAATTTAACTAATTTCTGTTGTTGAGCATTTAGAATACTTTAAATTTATATCATGTTAAAATATCACAATCATGGAATCCTTTTATAAATTCTTGGCTGACTTTGTTTCTTTAGGATATATTCCTGAAGGATGATTTATTGTGTTAATGAGCATTTATTTATTTGTGTGTGCACATGCCATGCTGTAAGTGTTGTGGTCAGAGAACAACTCTCAAGAATCAGGTCTCTCCTACTATTCAGGCACTGGGGATCACACTCAGGCTTGGCAGTAGATGCCTTTACTCACTGATCTGCCTTGCCAGTCTAAGCATTGATGTTTTAAGGATAGTAAGGCTATACAGATTTACATTCTCATCAGCAGTGAATGATAATGTTCACTAACACTTACTTTTACAGATTTGGCATTATTTTTAACCTCCAGTATGATGTTATATTGACTTTTAAGGAAATTTATTTTATTATTTCAATTAACTTTTTAAGTTTCTATTGATCCTGGAGATCATCTGAGTTCATCTCTTTGAATTGCTTGTTCATGCTCTTGACTAGTCTTTTATTTAGATTTTGATGTTTTAAAAATAGAATTTATGCATATTTACTTACAGATGTAAATTTGTGTGTATAACAAATAAAGGAAAATTTATATTGTGTTTAAGATGGCATTTAATACCTTGAAAAGGAATAGGTCATATAATAACTACTGCTGTGAAAGATGGTTCTTTTATGTAATTTACTCACATTATTTTTTTAATTTCAAATTCTTCCCCTCCAAGTCATTCCAGATTCTTTCTCCTTCCCTACCCACCCAAATTAAAGTCCTTTCTAAAAAAACAAACAAAAACCTCATACAACAATGAAACCCTCAGTACCCCCCCAAAAAAATATCAAGCTATAAGCATAATAAAAGCATACACACAAAAAACATCTGTGGAGTCCTGGAGTGGTTGATATACCCAGTGTCACTCTATTGGAGAAGACCGATTTTCCCTCTCAGTAGGTACAAGTGACAGTTGAGTTTAATTCATCCATTCATCCATTCATTCAGTCATTTAAAAATATAACAAAATAAAGTATAATAAAATAAAACAAAAACTATCACTTCAGAGTTGGATATGACAAACCAACAGAAGGAGAAGGCCCAAGAAACAGAGATACATTCATTTGCTCACTCAGGAATCCTATAAAAACCCTAAACTGGAAGCCACATATACATGCAGAGGACCTGGTCCTTACAGGCCCTATGCTTGCTGCTTCAGTCTCTGTGAGTTCATATGAGCTTTGCTCATGTTGATCTAGAAGGTCTTGATTTCTCGGTGTCCTCTTTCCCCTTTAGCTCTTACATTCTTTCCATCTGCTCTTCTGTAGGTTTCCTGAGCTCTGAGGAGAGAGATTTAATAGAGACTTGGCATTTAGGGCTGAGTGCTCCATGGTCTTTCACTCTGCATAGTGTCTGGCTGTGTATTTGTTCCCATCTGCTGTAGGAGGAAGCTTCTCTGATGATGGATAAATAAGGCACCCATCTATGATTATATCAGGACATCATTAGGAGTAATGTTATTGTTTTTTTTAGACTAGTTGTATTTGGTTTTTTCCTAGGTCTCTGGACTGTTCAGTCTGTGGGTCTTTCTTGGTCATCCAAGGAATGTTGCATATGGGTTCTATTCTGTGGAGTGGGCCTTAAATCAAATTAAACATTGATCAGTTAGTCCCATAAGCTTTGTGCCAACATTCCCTAGCTTATTTTGCAGGCAGGACAGATTGTAGATCAAAAGTTTTGCAGCTGGGTTTGCATTTATGTTTCTCTTTTGGCAGGCTGCAGGGTGCCTCCCTATACCAAAGGCACTAGGACATAGGGTGAAGGTTTTATGTATGCACCAGCTTGTTCAGTGAGTTGTGTGGGTATTGTCTTTGGCAATGGAACCTAGACATCAGTTTGTGGAGAGCAACCTCTAGTCTTGGCAATAGTCTGGGTTATATGGGGCATCTCCATAGAACTCCTTTGCCCAACAACTCAATTGGATGTAACCCAGTCCCAGTACTGAAAGCTTCATTTGGTGACAAGAGATGGTCAATTGGGAATCCATTTCCCTCATTATTTGAATACTTCATTAGGATCTCCTTCATATATTTTAGCAAGTTTTCACTGCACTAGGTCTCCATACCTCCCCTCAAATGCCCCTCGGTTCTGGTTGTCTCTCCCCATATTCCCTCCCTCAACTCATTTCCCTTCCCCTCCCTACCTTATCCTCCTGTTCCCATCCTCCTTGCCCCAATCCACCTATAAAGTCTATTCTATTTTCCAGTTCCCAGGGACATCCATGTGCCTCCCCCAGTCCATTCCTCTATACCTAACCTCTTGGTGGCTATGGATTGTAGCTTGCTTATCATTTATTTAATGGCTAATATCCACTTATAGGTGAATACATACCGTACTTATCTTTCCGGGTCTGGGTTACCTCACTCAGGATGATTTTTTTCCCCTTTCCACCCATTTGCCTGCAAATTTCATAATGTCATTTTAAACAGCTAAACAACACTCCATTACGTAAATTACCCCATTTTCTTTATCCATTCATGTTGAGGGAAATCTAGGTTGTTTCTAATTTCTGAATATTATGAACAGAGCAGCCATAAACATGGTTGAGCAAGTGTCCTTGTGGTAGGATAAAGTGTCCTTTGGGTATATGTCCATGCCCAAGGGTGGTTTAGCTGGATCTTGAGGTAGATTGATTCCTATCTTTCTGAGGAACTGACACAGGGATTTCCTTAGTGATAGTATGAGTTTGTACTTCCACCAGCAATGTAGAGTGTTCTTCTTACTCCACATCCTCACCATCATGAACTGTTACTTCTTTTATTGATCTTAGCTATTCTGACAGGTGTAAGTTGGGATCTCAAAGTAGTTTTGACTTGCATTTCTATGATGGCTAAGGATGTTGAACATTTCTTTAAGTGTTTCCCAGCCATTTGAGTTTCCTCTTTTGAGAATTCTCCTCTTAGATCTGTACCCTGGTTTTAAATTGGATTCTTTGGTTTGTTGATATGCAGTTTCTTCAGTTCTTTATATATTTTGCATATTAGCCCTCTGTTGAATGCGAAGTTGGTAAAGATCTTTTTTTTTCATTCTCTAGGCTGCCACCTAGTGCTATTGACAGTGTCCTTTGCCTTACAGAAACTTTTCAGTTTCATGAGGTCTCATTCACTAGTTGTCAATCTCAGCATCTGTGCTATCAGTGTTCTGTTCAGGAAATTGTCTCCTGTGTCAATGTGTTCAAGGCTATTCTCCTTTTTCTCTTCGATCAGGTTCAGTGTGTCTGGTTTTATGTTGAGGTCTTTGATCCACTTGGACTTGAGTTTTGTGCATGGTGAGAAGCATGGATCTACTTGCATTTTTCTACATGAATCCATCCAGTTTGATGAGCACCATCTGTTGGGGATGCTGTCTTTTTTTTTTTTTTTTCAGTGTGTATTTCTACCTTCTTGGTCAAAAATCAGATGTCTGTAAGTGTGTAGCTTTATATTTGGGTCTTTAATTTGATTCTAATGAACAACTTCTCTGTTTTATGCAAATACCATGTTGTTTTGATTACTATAGCTTTGTAGTACAACTTTTTTTTTTTTTTTTGGTTTTTCGAGACAGGGTTTTTCTGTGTAGCTTTGCGTCTTTCCTGGAACTCACTTGGTAGCCCAGGCTGGCCTCGAACTCACAATGCTGCCTCCTGAGTGCTGGCTCTGCCTCCCGAGTGCTGGGATTAAAGGCGTGTGCCACCGCCAGGCATGTAGTACAACTTCTAATCAGGGACCATGAGACCACCAGCAGTTCTTTTATTAATCAGTATTGTTTCAGCAATGCTGCTTTACTGTTGTTGTTTTTGTTTTGATGTGTGCATGTGTTTGTGTCTGTGTTTACACATGAAGCTGAAAATTGCCTTTACAATATTTGTGAAGAATTGTTTTGAAATATTGATAGGAATTTCATCAAATCTGCTGGTTAATCTTGGTAGGATGGCCATTTTAACTATGTAACTCCTACTGATCCATGAGCATGGGATATTCTAATATCTTCTTTCTTTCTTCAATGACTTGGGATTTTTATCAAACAAGTATTATCACTTGCTTGGTTAGAGATTCTCCAAGATATTAATTGAGGCTCTTGTGAATTGTATGAGCAAAAAGTAGAATTAGATCTGATCTGCAGTATTTACAAAGGCTCTATGAAAAAAGCCTTATTAGTTAGTAAACTAATTTCAAAATCCAACTTAAAAAATAGTTTGAATGAGATTACTTTGTGTGTGTGTGTGTGTGTGTGTGTGTGTGTGTGTGTGTACAATGTTGCTCCCAGAAGACATGTGAAATGAAAATTGCCACATAAGGCATGAGATACTTTCCATTGAGTTATTGGTCAAGGAGGTCCCAGAAGTCTCCAAACAACAAAGGTCTTGTTTACCTACCATAACTATATGGTAAGACCCTATTTGTGACACAGTTTGTCTGTAGGACATCTTACTGTGAGTTTTGATTCTCATAGTATAGGGGTCAAAGTTTAGGGCTGGTGCTTCTGGGTTTCGCAAAGTTAATTTGCAGAAGTAACTGAAGGTAAAGACAACTTGACTTCTTTGTTCTAATCTATAGTTCCTAAAGGATTACGTGGTATGTAGTATGCAAGAGTTGAACACATGCTATGTCCAAATATGCCTTTCTCACATTGATTTTTTTCTAGTTGAAGGTGCTTGAGAAGTTACAAATGTAGAAAGTGTGCTTTGAACTAACCTGCACTTTTTTTTTACCCACAACAAAACATACAAATTTCTTGAAAAAGAAGCCTTTTGTGTACTAAATGGAATAGCTAACTCTTATGAGCAATAACTAAGAATTGAGTTTGTGTAAATAAAATCTTATCATTCAATAGTTTTATATGCCTCCTCTATAGAAGATCCTTAGAATTTGCTGTCCCAGGTCACATTTATCCTTTTAACAGATTCATTGTTCTTTGTGTAAAAGATAGAAAAAGCATTCTGCCTTGACCATTTATTTGTGTCTTTACTGTTTTGTGAGGATCACCATGTTCAGGTAAAATAAAACTTATGCTTATCTGTCCTTGATCATTTTTGTGTAAATTTAATTCCTAAACCTGACTAGTAAGCTAAGCATAAAGACAGAGACAGACAGGCAGACAGACAGACAGACAGACACACACACACACACACACACACACACACACACACACATACACACACACACAGAGAAAGAGAGAGAGAGAGAGAGAGAGAGAGAGAGAGAGAGAGAGAGATCTTCAATCTTCAGCCACCCCTGTTACTAGAGTGTTGGAGAGTCTCTTTGAGGTCACTAGATGATACCAGGGAAATTGTGTTCCCTTCTTGGAATTCCTATTCTCATATTAATGAGAATAATTGAAGAAGAATGGACTCAATTGGAAACTTGATAACAAATTTTAGTTTTGAGATAGAATCTCACTACGTAGCTCTGGCTGGCTTTGAATTTGATATTTGACCAGGTTAGCCTTGACCTCACAAAGCTGCATCTGCTGCTGAGATTAAAGACATGTACCACCATGCCAACCCAATGACAATTTTATTGGAGCTTAAAAGAAAAGCCTTTGGGTCACAAGTTGTAAATCTCAGCAGCTGTCTAAAAGAGGAGGATGGAAGAAAGTAGGAAAAAAGCCATAATGGTTAAATTACAGGTGTGGAGGTCCACCATACAACAACAAGCAGCCACATAGTTGGGGGGTATTTTTAGAAAAAGAACAAGGAATCAGAAGTCCCAGAACTCTGCAGAACTCTCAGCTCCTTCTCCGGTATCATGCCTGCCTGTGTGCTGCCATGATGACAATGGACTAAACCACTGAACGGTAAGCCAACTCCAATTAAATGTTTTCCTTTATAAGAGTTTCCATGGTCATGGTATCTCTTCATAGAAATAAAACCCTGAGACACTTGGCTTAAGATAACGCCACCTTTCTAGAGAACGTTTCTTTGCCATGAGGCAAGACAATGCAAAGTTTCCTCCATCTTGTATTCTTGCTGAGGTCATTCCAGGTTTAACTAGAATCTGATATTCTTGATGGAGAATCCCATAGAAACTACCCAGGTCTCTTCTAGGAACCCCCTCCAACTAATCACTTATCTTAGCTTCTATTAAAACTGCTTGCTTCAAACTGCTTATTTCTATGAAGCCCCTCTGCAACTGCCAAATGAGATGTCAGGATGTGGTTTCTGTCTTTAAACACCCCATGTTTTGGAGACTCAAGGCTATACCCAGGTTCCTGAACACTTGGGTTTGGTCTCATCCAGCTGGAATAAAGATTTTCAATTGGCTATACACTGTGTCTGAGTGGTCATCTCTGGTGAACTACCCATAACATCTTGGCCAGAGTATTGACTTGGCCCAACTGTAATGTTAGGTGTCCAGGAAGACTGCAGATTCCATTCTCTTGACCAGAAAGAGTTTTTCCTTAATAGGACTTTAGTGCTACTCTAAAACTACATTATACATTCAAAAATTGTTTGTTGAGTATTGAAATTTCACTGTTGGCAATCATCATCATCATCATCATCATCATCTGACACTCCAGAGGTCAGTACCTCAAGGTTACTGAATATGATGTAATTTCAGGGTCTGTTCCCCTCCCCCATAATGTTTGCTGTCAGACATTATTTCTCTGATGATGGTGGGGAAGATGATGAAAATGATACTGAATTTGAAGTCACAATCTGTACCACAAGAAGTCACATTCTGCCACCTCTCCTGGATAAGCCAATCAGAACAGCTAAATTAATAGTAAAAAGCCAGCTGGGCATGGTAGATCATGCCTTTAATTCCAGCACTCAGGATGCAGAGGCTCAGAGATCTCTGAGTTAAAGTCCAGCTTGCTCTACAGAGCGAGTTCCAGGATAGCCATGGCTACACAGAGAAAGCCTGTCTTGAAAAAAAAGTAAATGGAGAGTTCCCCAATGTGGCCATCTAATGGGTCTGACACAAATAAAGATATTCTAAAGAGACACTTACTTCTCTCAATCTGACTATCAGACTATTGAAAGAATGGACCCCAAAGAAATGGGAATTTTCCCAGGAATCTCATGCTTGGAGAAAGAGGGGCCATAGTCAGAGGGGAAAGAGATTTCTCACAGTTTTAACAACTTCTCAGAACATTTTACAGGATGAAACTGAAGCCCAGAAAAATGATAGGTCAATGGTGGGTGGAACACATCTTGACAGGACTCCTTAGATGTGCATATCCTTGGTCCTCTATTTAAAAAGGATAGGTACAATCTGCCTGCTCTTATAAATGTAATTTTATTGGGACACAGCCTTTTGAACTCCTAATAATTTTCCATGGCTGCTTTTGTTTTATAACAAGGATTGAATGGCTGTAATGGAGACCATTTGGCCTGTAAAAACAGAAACTATTTACTATCTGGCTCTTTACATAGAAAAGTTTGCCCATGCATGATTTTCAGAAGAAAAGATCTTATGTGATGAGGTAGATGTTGGTTGCTATTGATGCCCTATTTGGATTCCTTTCACCTGCCTTTGCCAGCAGCTGGAATTACTGGCCCATGAAAACGTACAAGCTCCTTCTCTAGCTGACCCATTTCTCCTGAGAAAACTGTCCGCAATCTTTGTGCCTCACCATCCCTTCTGCAGACCTTGGCCAACAATTGATTGGTATTCCACAGCTTTTGTATAGGATCAGTCTGAATTTGGTCTTCTGCTTGGATCACAGATCATATACTCCAGCTAGCATCTACTCCCCACCTACAGTCTTTTCTCCATAAGTCACTTCAACAGAAGTTCTCTGCCAAAACTTCATTTAGAAACCCCACTACTGGCAAAAGCCAAGGTTTTTGTCAGATGTGGCCTAGTCTTTGAGGTACATCTTATGGAAGATGGTCATAATAACTTAAAACTTGGCTGGGTGAGCTGGACCAAGGAAGTCACCCCATACATCTGTTCTAGTGAACTTTTTCTTTTGTTCTTTTATTTCTCTGTGAACCAAAGCTCTGTTTGACTTAATATATTACAAAATTAAATATGAAAAGAAAGAGATAATTTTTCTAGCATTGGAATCAGAACAAGAGTAAAGAGAACAAGATATGTGGTTAGGGATATATCACTGGTTTCTATAAGAAGATGTGGGACTTTGACTGAGGTCATTGATCAGTCAGAATGTTAGCCCTTCAGGATCCAGGTTTCCTACTGACCTCTGACCTCTTGAATCCCTACTTAGAACATCAAGTCTCTGAACTTAGTGACTAGATATTCAGATAATAAAAATGCTTGATTTAGCTATTTCTGGAAGAACACATTGCTGACTAAATAAATGCAGAAGTAAAACTAAGTTCATCAGCTCTTTAATATTCACTGAGGCTGGCCCAGAGCAGCTGCTTAACTATTGCAAGCAAGTGAGTGTTCCCATGTTGCTTCCGAGGATATGCAAACCTTTGAGTAGCTCATGTTTGAAGCTTATGGAAGAGATCAAATCAGCTCACCACCATACTTCAAAGCAAGATCCAGTTACTCCTCAGCTCTGAAATTAGTTGCTGGCATATTTGTATGCATGAATTCCTCGTTTAGGAGTGGCCAGTGGGTAGAGGTGTGTCTCAGCAGAGTTCAGGAATGCATTGTTCCAGAAAAACTGTCATAAACAGTTTTCTGCCTCCCTTTCCCTGACTGGCTGGCATTTCAAAAACAGAAAACCTATCCTTGGAAGTTTGCTTTATTTACTACTTTAGTAGCCAGAGGACTTTTGTGGGAAAGCCCACAGCATTTTGTTTCCTTGCTGTATTTAGGAAGGCTATTGCCAGGGAGCAACTACATATAAAACAGACATTAATGTGCTATTCATCATTTCTTTTTATAAAAGTGAGTGAGAGATAGAGTGCCAACATTTTCTTGCATTGGCTTTACTTTTGATTGGACTTAAAATGTATTATTTTATTTTATGAGTATGTGTGTGTGTACCTCATTGTATGTCTGTTTACACATGAGTTCAGATACACACAGGGGCTAAAAAGGGGCACTAGATTTCCTGAAACTGGAGTTACAGGTGAGCTGCTGTGTAGGTGCTGTGTACTGAATTTGGATCATGTGGAAGAGCAGCCAGGGCTCTTAACCTCTAAGTCAACTCTCCAGCATCATATAGACTTTCCCCTTCTTTTTTAGTTCTTATATTTGTCCTCTCTCTCCCACTCTTCTATGTCCCAGGAGCTCCTCTATGCCTTGACTGACATTAGACAACTAACAGGTAACTTCTCAAGGCTTACAAAGACAACTATTCTCTCAGCTTCCAAAAAGAACTGATCTGAACCAGATTGAACTGGTCTGAACTGGATTGGACCTGCCTGAACTGGTATGGACCAGATTGGACCAGTCTGAACCAGCCTGAATCAGTCTGAACTGTATCAGACTGGCCTGAACCAGATTGGACCAGTCTGAACCGGATTGAACCAATCTGAAATGGTCTGAATCAGATTGAACTGGTCTGAGCTGGATGAATAGGTCTGAACCAGAATGGACCAGTCTGGACTGGATTGGGCCAGTCTGGAACCGGTCTTAACTGGTCTGAACTGGAATGAGCTGCTCTGCACCATTTTGAAATGGTCTGAACCAGACTGAACTGGATCAAACTGGTCTGAGCTGGATTGAACTGGTCTGAACCCGATTAAACCAGTCTGAGCCAGTTGAGAATGGTTCAGACTGGTAGTCAAGGTATGCACGTAACATACTCCTTAAGAGCCAACCTTGAGTCTGCCTATGGGCCTAGCAACAGAAGCTGTTAGAGTTCCTAATCGATGTCAGAGTACCTGATTGTGCTGAATCTGCCTGAGGACCTAGTAACAGTGGCCGTCAGAGTTCCTAAGGGATGTCAGAATTCCTGATTATGCAGAGTAGGCCTGAAGACCTAGTAGCAGTCATTGTCAGAGTTATTAGTGGATGTCAGAGTTCCTGACTGTACAAGAGTCTGCCTGAGGACCTAGCACCAGTCACTGTCAGAGTTATGAGTCAATGTCAGAGTTCCTGATCATGCAGAGTCTGCCTGAGGACCTAGCAACACGTTGGATATTATGGGTTCAGAGTGAGGACTATTATAGGATGTGAGATTGGATATTATGGGATGAGAGCCTGGGATATTATGGGATGGAAGGTTAGATATTATGGGTTGGCAGGTTGGACATTATGGGATGGGAGGATGGATATTATAGGATGCCTGGTTGGATATTATGGATTGTGAAGTGGGAAAGTGTCCTTTTGAGGTTTGCTCTGCCTTCTGCACATGTCTTGTATCTTTTTTCAGTCACTCTGTCCCTCTGCAGACATGCTGTGACCTCTGAAGTTTGCACTGTTCCTCTGCAGATGGCAGGGTGTGTGGTGTTCTCCTGACACTGCAGAGACTGAAGAATGCAGTAGAGTGCCTTGCACATGATAACTAGTCTCTAGGATTTCTCAAATAAATGTGCTAAACATTGATTCATCCATTGATTCAACAGACAACATGTTTGATGAATCCCTGAATTGGCGAGCAAGAATTCTTACTCTTAAAGATATCTTCCCTGAGGTGGTAACTGTCTTTTTCTTTTTCTTTTTCTTTTCTTTTCTTTTTTTTTTTTTCATTTTTTTGAGGCGGGGTTTCTCTGGGTAGTTTTGGTGTCTATCCTGGATCTCGCTCTATAGAAAAGACTGGCCTTGAACTTATGGAGATTTGCCTGGCTCTGCCTCCCGAGTGCTGGGATTAAAGGCGTGCACCACCACCACCTAGCTGGTAATGTTCTGACTTGGGGAAGGGTTAAGAGAGAGGGGTGATTCCAAAGATGGACCAACAAACACAAGGTCAGGAGGTCAATCAATCTGTCTGTGCTCCAAGTTCCAGGAAGGAAAACTCACTCATTCACTCATTCTATCTACCTATTTGTCTCTATCTTTGTCTCTCTGCTCTTTCATTTCTTTCTCTCTGTGTATGAGAGAGATAGAGAGTAGAAAAAGAGAGAGATAGAGAGGGGAGAAAGAGAGAGAGGGGAAAGAGAGACAGAGAAGAAAGAGAGAGAAAGAGAGAGAAGAGAAAGAGAGACAGATAGAGATAGATAACAGAGATAGATAGAGTGAAAGGTAAAAAAGAGAGTGACACAGAGAGAGATAGAGAGAAAGGAGAAAGAGAGACTCTTTTAGCCATGACAAACACAGCATAAAGTTGGAAGATCAGGTCGATGGCTCAGGAGTAAGAGACCTATTGCAGAAGTCTGAGGGTTTGAATTCAAGCCCCCACCACCTACAGCATGGTCACACATGCCCACAACATTAGTGTGGCCAGCAGAGACAGGCAGGCCTTCTTTGATGGCCTCCTGGTAACAACCCTCTCTCTTTGTGAGACACAGCCCTTTTTATGTCTGTTTCTCCCATGAGCTTGATCTGCCTTCCCTCACAGGCTCTCTACAGTACAAAGGGGTCACGGTCTATGCTCTCTATAAAGAACTGCTCGTCTGATCTCTGGGCCACTGACAGCACTGGAGCTAAGTACACTGGGGACAGTGTGGGACATTTCTCAAATCTCAAAATGGCATGTTCTGAGTACAGAAAACAACAGGGATAAAATTAGGCTACACTTAATATTCTCCCCTATGGTCTATTACAACCTATCAGTGAGAGCTTGTCCTTGTGTTTATAGTTTGGAGACTAAGACTCATCTGAAAGCACACGATAAAGTGTCAGACAGCCAGAGCTACACAAAAAAACCTTGTTTTCAATAACCAAAAACCCAAGCAAAACATAGCAGAGGTGTTTGGAGAAAGAAATAAGGCAGCTCAAAGTACCAGAAAGAAAGCATATTTAGATTCTGACAGGATCCAAAACAAAAGAAAAAGGGATAGTCACACTTTTTTTTTTTGAGTTAGAAAGATAGTCAGATCCAGCCAAACCACATCACAGCTCAGCTGGTAGGGATTGCTCTAGGGGGTGGGAATTCTGGGAATGAAAAGTACATTATCTCATTAAAGGACTGTTTATTCCTCCCATCTATTTAGTATAGCTTAGGGTGGTCCCTCCTTCCTGAGGGTAGTCCCTTAACCAGGTGTTGACCCTGTCCAACTGAAATGTTAAACCTCCATCCAGACTGGAGATTTCATTATCTTCATCAGTCCTTACTGTGTAACATTCCTGCAGCTTTTAGGTAGCACAGTGATGAAAGCTACTGTGCTGCTTATTTTTCCTGAGGAGACACAAATGAATGTCCATTAGATGAGCACCAACAAGAGACAAAATTATGATTTCACCAAAATTCAGCTTGATGAGACCATTGAGTTTATTAGGCTTACAGAATACTGGTGAGGGATTATTTATAGGAACATGGTGACACCCAAACACTACCTTACCATAAAGTCTCAGCATATCATGGAAGATGACTTCTTGGAAACTGCATCACAGAGTACTATACTTAATCAACTTTTTGCTTGTATATATACCATAGCATCTCCTAAGATCACTTGCAGCCAAGGGCAGAGAGGGATAGCTGAAATACCAGGAAAGCAATGTACTGATTCTCTCTAGGGAGTGTCAACAGCTCCATTACTATTATCATTACCATAGATCTTGGCTACCACTGTATTTTTCTGCTACAGTGGTCATTGCTATGGGGAAAAGTCCAAGATGGCATCTTGTTACAACTGGAGTAAAACAACACCATGCAACAGCCACCTAAGCCTCATTTTTACTTATTGCTATTAATTATTTAAAGAGTTGCTTTTCTTCTTGCCTTGAGATTAAAAGAAGAAACAAAGCTACTTAAGATGCAATAGCTCTGATGTACAAATACAGTTAATGTATAATTAAAACCAATTCTGACTATTTTGCTATTGAGCTGTAACTCACAGAAGGGTTAAGGGGCACAGGGAAGATTCTATAGACTTAAAGGGTAGATGAGAAATGCTATAAAGCTCTTCCTGGCAAGATTTGAGTGTTCAAAACCATCCTCCTTTCTGTTCTATTGTTTCATGTAAGGCCAATTTAAATAATTGTTTGTATATCATTGTACAGAGCAGCAACCCTATGTAACCTTTAGTAGAACACATTCTTTGTTACGAAGGTTGTTAAGAATTGCTTTTGAGAGGTTGGGGATTTAGCTCAGTGGTAGAACACTTGACTAGCAAGCACAAGGCCCTGGGTTCAGTCCTCAGCTCCAGAAAAAAAAAAAAAAGAATACTGTTTGCTGGGTGGTGGTGGCACATGCCTTTAATCCCAGCACTCAGGAGGCAGAGGCAGGAGGATCTTTGTGAGTTCGAGGCCATCCTGGTCCACCAAGTGAGTTCCAGGAAAGGCACAAAGCTACACCGAGAAACCCTGTCTCGAAAAACAAAAACAAAAACAAACAAAAAGATTGCTTTTGACCATTTTCATGAGGATTCTTAATATCAATATAGGAATATAGAAAGTGTTTAGAATGTCATTGCCAGTGGAATTCTCATACATCTCAGTGTGTACAAAAATTAATGCACCTAGTACCAAGTTTCTTTAAAATACTAAAAGTAGAACTATCATGCAATCCAGCCATAGCACTCATGGCTACCTCCCCAAGGATACATACCCAAAAGAATCAAAGTCATTTTTACTGTTTATCATGACACTAGTCACAATAGCCAAGGTATGGAATCAGTGTAGGTGCCCATCAGCAAAAGGAATGTATAAAGAAAATGTGATATATATGCAAGATGGAGTATTATTTAACTAAAAGGAAGAACAAAATAATTTCATTTATAGGAAAATGGATAGAAGTAAAGAAAATCATGTTAAACAATAAGCTAGACTCAGAAAGATAGCAGTTATCACATTTTTCTTTTATTTACAAAACTTAAAAATTATGACAGGAAAGTAGAAGGGGGACTATTAGAGATGAGGTTGGAGGCTGGGAAAGTAGCAGACAAGAGAGTGGGGGTGGATATTATCAAAATGTTATATTCATGTATCAAACTGCCACAATAAGACTCATTGCTCTGTAAAAGTAATAGGTGCTAATTAAAAGAGTCATTCCCAAGCACACAACTGGAGTATCAAGGGGAAAATAGAAAATGGAGTGGAGAAATATGTAAAGAAATAGTGGCTTACGGTTTTCAGGAGCTAATGACATATTAAACCATAGCTAAGAAGGTTAAGAATGATAAATACAAAAGTAAAAATCAAACACAGTAATGACCACCCTCCTCAAATGCCCACCCAGACATAAAAGCTAAGCAAGGTAATTTCAGCTGTGCTGGGTTTCTTGAGTTCTTATATGAATTTTAGGGTCATCTTGTTTAATTTATGAAAAGAATCCATCTGGAATTCGTATTGAAACTGTGTTGAACTTGCTGTAAACAAAATACACAGAGAAAATCCTACAGTGTCCAAAGGAAAAAACGACACACTAAAACAGAAAAAGGCAAGAACTACAGAACACTTCTTGTCAGAAATCTTGCAAACCAGGAGACAATGAGACCAGGAGACGCTTTTAAAATGCTTCAAGGCAAACAAACATTTTAACACAGGATTCTTGAAGCTAGAAATCATACCTTTCAAAAATGAAGGAGAAATAAGCACCTTATCAGAAAAATATAAGAGAAGTGAGACCCATTTATAAGAAAAGTTAAAGGAGCTGCTTTAGGCAGCAAGATAACACCATACCAGATTAAGAAGAAAATTTGAATTGGCACAAATGGTGAGAACATTTCAAATGGACCAAACTCAGACCGATTTTTCTTAGTGAATGCAAGACTTCTTTATATATTCTAGATACAAGTCTTTATTAGATAAATGACTCATCACATTTTCTCTGAATCAATCTTAATGAGGCAGCTCAGAAAGTAAGATCACTTGCTATACAAGTATGAGAATTTGAGGTAAAATCCCCATAACTCACATAAAATTTGGGGTGGTGGTCATGCATCTGCTCATGACTCAGTGCTGGTGGGACAGAGACAGGATTATTGGGGCTTGCTGGCTGCCAATCTACCTCCAAGTTCAGCAAGAGACCCTGTCTCAAAGGGAAAAAAATTAGAGAATGATAGAGTGGAACCGCTGGCATCTTTGGCCTGTGTACATGTACATACATCACACAATCCACCTCTTTCTCTCCTCTCTCCCCTCTCCCCTCTCCCCTCTCCCCTCTCCCCTCCTCTCCTCTCCTCTCTCTCTCTCTCTCTCTCTCTCTCTCTCTCTCTCTCTCTCTCTCTCTCTCTCTCTCTCTCTCTCTCACACACACACACACACACACACACACACACACAAATTAAATTAAATTTAAAATAAATAAATAAGTGAAAGTTGAGTTCAATTTAACTGTATTTTAGTTTTGGCTGCTGGTGCTTCCCATGTCCTAAGAATCTTTGCTACTCCAAGCCATGAGAATATGCACTTATATTTCCTCCTAAGGGCTTTTAGTTTTTTATGTCAAATTCAGACCTTTGATCCATTTTAAGTGAACTGAATATATAGTATGAAATACTGGCCCAACTATCATTTCTTTGCTTTTTCCCCCTTTCTTTTTCTATTATCAATGATCTTATTATTATTTATTATTAATAATATTTTTATTGGCATCAAGGTTTCATTATGTAGCCCAGACCAGATTTGAACTTTCAGCTCTCTTGATTCACCTTTATTTTTGAATTTTTCCTCTGAAGTGTATAGAAATATAATTGATTTTTATATATTGATCTATTTTTGAAAATTTATTGGACTTAAAGTTTTTCACTTTTTTAAAAAAAGATCTTTTAGTAGATGTACACAATAGTGAGTGGGTTTCTTTATGGTTTTCATACATATGTATCATTGTACTTTTCTCACAGTACCCTCATATTCCTTCTTTGTGCCCCCATTCACTTCCTCCCAGAACATATATATATATACCTCATACCTCATTTACTTTCAGGTCATATATAGGTTAAACATATGAGAACATGTGATATTTGTCTTTATCGCTCCATTATTCTCTTATTTCCCCTCCTCACTACTACCCTTACCTACTCCCATGTAGTCATCTTCTACTTGTGCATATATATACATAAATATATATGCATGTACATTTGGCTCTACATAAGAAAGAAAGTGGACTACTTTGGATTTTCTATTATTTTGGTCATGTTATTTGAGAATTGAAATACTTTTACTTCTAGCTTTCCTATCAGGATGCCTTTTACTTCTTTTGCCTGCCTCCATTACAATGGTGAAATAAAATAGTAAGAGTGAACTGCTGTGGGATGTCTTTCTGTATGCTGTGAATATGTGTTACTCTCATTGGTTGATAAATAAAGCTGTTTGGCCAATTGAGAAGTAGAATAAGGTTAGGCAGTACATTTAACCTGAAGGTTAGGCAGTACATTTAAACTGAAGATGGAGACGAAGAAGGGTGGAGTCAGGAGAGACACCAGCTTGCTGCCCAAGGAGCAACAAGATGCCAGCAGACTGGTAACACCACAGCTATGTGGCAATGTATAGATTAATAAAAATGGGTTAATTTAAAGTGAAAGAGCTAGATAGCAAGAAGCCTGAGCCATAGGCCATATGGTTTGTAATTAATATAAGCTTCTGAGTGATTATTTTATAAGCAGCTATGAGAGCATGGGTGGGAGAGATTCGTCTGGGTTGTGGGGCTGGGTGGGACCAGAGAAACTTCTGGCTACAGTGAACATTGTTGCCATGCTCCTGATCTTATGGGAAAAGCATTTGGTCATTGACCATTAAGTATGATGTTGACTATGTTTTTTGTTCTTTCTACATTTTCATGTACGTGTATACCTGTGTATACATGTTTTGCATATGCATGGGTGTATGCTTGTTTGGTGAAGGTCAAAGACTGGTGTCAGGAATCATCTTTGATTGTTTTTATACTTTATTCTTTGAGACAGGGTCTTTCAATTAAACCCAGAGCTTGCCAATGTGGCTAGACTTGTTATCCAATTTGCTCTAGAGATCCCTAGTCTTTGTTTTAGGCTGCCACACCCATCAGGCATTTTCATGAGTTCTCAGGATCTGTACTTCAGTCTTCATGCTTACATGACAAGCACACTGAACAATCTCCTAAGCCTGTTTTTGGGGTTTGGTTGGTTGGTTGTTGGTTTTTCCTTACCTTACATTTCTTTTATTACCTTTTGGGGGTTTCATTTTATCGTTAACTTGTTTGGTTTGGTTTTATCACCAAAGGTCTTTGGATTCTGTCAACTGTGTTTTCTACATTTAATGAAACGATTATGTGGATCTTGCCCATTTCTCTGTTGATAGGTTATATTACATTAACTAATTTTTATGTGTTGTTGTTGTTGTGTGTGTGTGTGTTATCTTTATCTATCTTTACTATCAGGATACTATTGGCTTCATGGAGTGAGTTGAGAATTATTCCCTCTTCTATCTTTTCAGAAATCTTATCAAGAATTCATATGAACTCTTTACATTAAATAACTTTGTCACTTCCCTTGTGATTTATTTATATTTTGTTCTATTGATTATTTAGGAGTGTGTTGTTTCCACATATTTAAGAATTTTTCAAATTTCATTTTGCAACTAAATTCTAACTTCATTATGTTTTGGTCAGAGAACATAGTTTGCATGATGTAGACACTTTTAAATTTATTGAGACTTGTATGGTTTATGTGTAAAGTCAGACAACAATGAGATAACTCTTATACACCTGTTGTTCTGACACCCACCCCCAATATTGCCAATACCAAGCGCTAGTAAACACCCAGAGTAATTGAAATTCACACTTACTGCCTGTGGTAATGCAAGATAGGGCTACCATTTCATAAAAGGGGTTGATAGTTTGTTATCACATTGAATAATCAGTTGATATATAGCAACCTCAGTTTTGATTATTTGTCCTTACAAACTGAAAAGTTATGTTTAGTACTGAAATTTATTCATGAATAACAGGTGTCTATTCCTAATCACTGCAAGCTATAAAATTCCTAAATGTCCTTCAGCTGGCAGATGGATCAACAAATCATCAATATAGTGTACTCCTTACTAATAAGAAAGAATCAGCCAGGTGGTGGTGGTGCACGCCTTTAATCCCAGAACTTGGGAGGCAGAGGCAGGCATATCTCTGTGAGTTCAAGGCCAGCCTGGACTACATAGTGAGTTCCAGGACAGCCAGAGCTACACAAAGAAACCCTGTCTCAAAAAACCAATAAAAGAAAAGAAAGACAAGAAAAAAGAAAGAATAAACCACTGTCTCATACCCTGGTGCAGGTGAAACTTAAATGCATTTTGCTAAATGAAAAAAGATATATTTACATTGCTTATATTTACATGATAATCTGGTAAAGGAAAGAAAATTAGTGGTTGTCAGGTATGGCAGGGGAGGTGGGTATATAAACTAAAAAGCAGTGGCATGGGGGAAATTTTGTTGTTATAAAATTATTCTGTATTATGAGTCACATCACTGTATAAACTTTTCAAAACCCATAGACTTAAATGATAACCAGAGTGAATTTGTCACATATAATAAAAAAGCAACAAGGATGTGGTGGGAACCTGAAACAGAATACAAATAGAAACAAATGAACCTAGCTGAAGTGAAAATGAACAGCATAAACCATGCTGAAAAGCATAGGGAAGAAGATAATTAACCAAAGGAACTTTGGAAAACAGCATTTTGACTAGACACTGTAAGGACAGGGGCTAAAAGAACTTTATACAATACTATATTCTACACCTGATCTTAGCCAAAAGACAGGGAAATAGTTCAATAGTATACTCTAGTTAGCAAATCTAACTTTCACATGAAATGAGTTGACAGTATTGAAACTATTTGATATGAATTTTAGGAATAAACCAGTAAGTATGTATTTTATAGATAAGAAAATGAAGGTTTTACTGTTGAGGAAAAAAGAAATAGATAAGAGGAGAGGGTAGAATGAATGATATAGTGCTGAATTAGAACCATAGCTATCAATGTGAGCATATGACTTTTAAATACCATCAACCCACTTTATGGATACATGGGTTTTACATTTATGGATTTAATCAATTGTAGGTTGAAGATATTTGAGAAAAGATCTGATCACTTGTACAGACTATTTTCATCATTCCCTAAATAATGTGGTATAATAACTTTCTACATAGCATTTATATTGTACCAACTTTTAGGTCATCTAAAGATGGTTTTAAGCACATGGGAAGATGTATGTAGTTTCTATGCAAATACTATGCCATTTTGTACAAGTCATGTAAACATCAAGTTTTGCTATCTGTGATGATCCTGAGAACAAATCCTCCATGAATATTTTGGGGCTGGTGTGTATATGTGTGTGTGTGTGTGTGTGTGTGTGTGTGTGTGTGTGTGTGTGTGTGTGTGTAGGATAGGAATGGTAGAGAAATAGACATTTGTGTGTATATGTTGTGTAATTTTTAATGTTCATCATCCCTTTGAACAGCTTGAGAATCACCTGAACACACCTCTAAGGATTTGTGTGATAGCATTTCCAGTGAGGATTAAATGAAGAGGGAAATTCACACTGAAGCAAATGGAGAACCACCCTATAGGTTGGGATCCTGGACTGAATAAAAGGAAAATAACAGCTCAGTTGAGTGTCAATTTCCTAATCTGTTGATATGTGAGGAGGCACAGCCATATGCTCCACCACTGAATCCTGCCCCTCCCCCCACCATACTGAATTTTATATATAATACAAAAATAAATGCTTCTTTCTCTTACTTGCTCTTGTCAAGAATTTTGTCAGAGTAACAAAAAAAAAACCCACACATGGAACACACACACACACACACACACACACACACACACACACACACACACTTTCTGTTCAGCCCACTGAAAGGACCTAGAATTGATTATGTACCTTAGCACTTACATCTTGGTTTGCAAAACATTCTTCTCCAATAAAAACAAAAAGAAATCTTTGAAGGATTGGTAGATTCTAGGGCAGAGAAAAACACCAGGCTTGCTTGGGCATTGTGTAGCACAACAAAATACAAATTGTTTTTTTAAGCATAGGACTTCTGGAAACAGCATAGGAAACAACCCAAAAGAACTCTCAATGGCCACAGTGGAGCAATTTGAGCAATAAAATTAATAACAGTAGTGTTCAATCAAAAAGTATTTATGAGTATAGACAGATATAAATGTAATAAATAAATAAATGAATAAATAGGAGAGGAGAAGAAGCTCTTCCTTAGAGAAAATTTCCAATTAATGTAGGAGTGAGGGTTAGAAAATCACTGTTAGAACAGTAATATTTGATGAAGACAAGACCAATGCTGCCTATTTGTTTGTGACAACTAAGGAAGAGAAGAAACAGGATATTTTTATACCTTAGAAGTATTTTTGTCAGGTTATTTAACAACCACAAAGAGAAAAACAGTAACTGAAGAGTAAGTAAAGAAAAGCTCAATAGACACCACCTGGATCAAATAATCAAGGCTTCCAATGTCAGTAATTAAGCTTACTGGTATCATGTATCCCCTGCTGTGAGATACAGAGAAGGGCACATCACCACTTCTCAGAAATTCTTGCCAATATGAATGTTTTTCAAAATAGTCACAGAGAAACTTCAAATAGAAGACATTATGCAAAGTATCAGTTGTTGTCAATTTAAAGTTCACAAAAGACCAAGAAATACTGTTGATATATCACAGACTAGAGAGGCTAAGGACACAGGAGTAGTTCAATGAAATTTGGGACACCCATTTGGATCATGGAACATAAACAAATATTAGAAAAACTTGTGAAATGAAAATAAAAGAATTAACATTATTTTGCCAACATGAACTTCTTGATTTTGACAAGTGCTCCATATTTATGTAAGATGTGAACATTAGTAGAAGCTGGGTGAAGAACACATGGGAATTCTTTTTCCTCTTTTTGCAACATATCTACTTAATATCATATTGTTTCTACACATTTAAAGTTAAAATGAAGCATTTTAAAAAGTTGCTGAAGGGGCAAAGATACAACCAAGAAAAATAACCACAGATTAAACTTCAATCCTTCAGTTTAAGGAGGGGAAGAACACAGAATTCCAGAGAGGTGAGCTTCTGGAATTCCTGGATGGCTGCCTCCTCACACAAGGTTACTTTAGTCAAAGGCTTCTGCTACTGAACAGCAAGCATAAATCAATATTGTATCATGTAAAAGCTCTTGAACAGGTTCATACAGTTTGGGGAAGGTATATGCATACTTATTTCCTGCCCTGGGCCAAAACTGATTATCAAGTTACTGATATAATATATTTTGCTAGATTATAATGGAAGCTGAAAGTCAGAACTTTCTGTATTAATTGAATAAAACTTTATTTTTGCTCCTAAGTAATCTAGGAGTCTGTGGAATTCATATGTAAAAATCAAGAAACAAAAACAAAAATAAGCCCAACAACAATCTGCAGTTCAGCCACACAGGAAAGTGTCCAATGAGCCCTGAACTTGATGTGTGATGATAGAAAGGTAGTAGGAAGAAAAAGGAAGCAATTAGAATTCATATTAATATGCAGAGCAACTATTTATACAGTGTGTTCTGTGTGCATAACATCAAAGAATTGACTTGCGAAGCAGTTTCCTAGCTACAGTGCTGTAAAACAAAAATCACTTTATCTTTTCATCATAAAATGTACGTGCAGTCTACAAGACATGGTTGGGTTTTAACAACTGAAAAACTCTCAGGGTTAGTTACATTTCTCATTGCATCTTAAGGGAGGAGGGTTTATTTTGGCTCATGGCTTGATGGGATACAGTCCATCATTGAAGGGAAGGCATGGTGGTGAGAACCTGAGGCATTTGGTCACATTGCTGCATTCATGAAGCAGAGAGAAATGAATGCTGGTATTCAGCTTGCTTTTCTGCTCTCTTTCCCCTTTTCTTCAGTCTGTGCACCAGCCCATATTTAAAGGTGGGTCTTCCTCAATTAAACCTCTCTGGAAATGCCTTCACAGACACAACAAAAGGTATGTCTCCAGATGATTTTAAATCTGCTCAACGTAACAATAAAAACCAACCAATATACAGGCGTAAGTGGCTTTGCCAAGGATACACAGTAAATGGTCAAGTGAAGATCTTGCATACTAGCCCTCCAATTCTTAGCTCCTTTTGAGAATTCATTTTTTGAAATAAAGATAACCTTCTGCCTGTACCTCTCTAGGAAGACAAAGTGGGCACACTTGAGGTCTGGATTTATCTACTCTTGGAAAATTTGTTTTATATGTTCTGAGTAAAATCCAGGTTATATTTCAAAGGACATATTATCTCCTTATTATTTAAACACATGTCCTTGATAATATATTAAATCCACATGTTCCCAAGCAATTAGCATTTGCTGTAACTCATTAAAATGCTGCTTTGGAAGTTATTGAGTATTTGAACACATTGGGAGCCTATTCCAAGCACCAGGAAGCAACTCTACTGACGGTCTGAAGACCAATGTAACACTCTTGACATAAGTACAGGATTCATACCATTTCAGGAGGGTAAGTAAGTGTAGCACATTTGGACTTTGTTCTGTTTCTTAGCCTTCTCAGCCTTCAAGGTGTGTTTTTTTTTGTTTTGTTTTTTGTTTTTGTTTGTTTGTTTTTCTTTTTTAGATCTGCTCAGGCAGGAAGTCAAGAGTTTACAGGTACAGTAAGAATAGGCTTGAAAGCTGGTTTTGTTCTGAGCTATGGTCCCATCTCTATATCACTTAATAGCTAGTATCAGTCAGGGTTCCAGAAGGAAAAACAGATGACACACTCAAATTACTATACTTCCAGGAAGGGTTCCTAAATGAATAATTTATACAGTATGGTAAGGGGATCAGGGCAGAAAACCAATGGCATGACTATTACTACTTCTGGGCCTGAAAGCATAAGAGGAGAGAGAGTGTGTAAAAGAACCTAGAAAGGAATTCAGACATGAAATTGGAAGGCTGAGACAGGAGAATTGAGAGTTCAAGGACAGCCTGAGCTATATAGTGAGACACTGTCTCAGGGAAAATAAGAAGAATCAGAGAAGTACATGTAACAGAAACCAGAACCATCTTTTGAGGGAATACATGCAGTCTGAAAGAATATTACAAGGAGAAAACTAGGAGATAAATACTCAACCTTGTTTCCTTCATATCAGCTCATATTCTACCAGGATGTCCCATTGACTGAATTCAAATTGGAAAGGGGACCAATCATGTGGACAAGCAAGATACAGAAAGTGTGAAAGAGGATCTGTAGAGGCAAATGGAAAGCATCTGATGTCACATAGGATGCTGGGAAATTATTCTACCTCCTTTACCTGTTGTCATGCAAGTTTCCAGTGGGCCAAAGAAAGTCAGAGAATAGCTTTCATGAGTAACTGCTTTCCCTTCACTATGACTTTCAGGAATAGAACTCAGGTCATTAGCTTTGCGTGCAAGTGATTTTACTTTTAGAACCATCTCCCTGGGTTCATCTTCCACTTTGAAATGGATATAATGAAACGTGTGTTGTGGGATTGGAGTGTGTTAAATGAAATCTTAGGTTTACAACCTTGAGCACAGCGCCTGGTTCTAGAGCTCACACAATTTGGGTATTTTCTGGGCTCCAGGGCCTAAACATGATGGTTCAAGGAGCTCAAGGTAAATACATCATCAAATTACGGCCTCAAATCAAAGGTAGGAGCATGGCTCTGAGATACCATTTTGTAATTGGTGATCTCAGAAGTACTGTCTTTGTTTTCAGCTTTATAAGGTGGATCCTTATTAAGCTTATTCTTCCCACACCCTCAGTAGGATCTGATTATGTAGCTCAGGCTGGTTTTGAACTCACTAACGCTATCCTGCTTCAGCCTTCTGAATGCTGGAATTAGAAGCATGTGTCAAGAAGTTCTGCCCATTTTTGTTTACAATGATCAACAAAACTGGACCCAAGGAACTTTATTCTTGCCTCAACATCCTTCTCAACTAAAGAGACCTTTATAAACACAATACCTTTGAATGCTACAAATTTTCATTACTAATCACAGACTTTAATATTTTGGAGAAAAATGTTTTGATCTTTTGAAGAAATGATGAAGCACTTTGTGATTTTTCTGTTCAAGGAATTTATATCTCTTCTTGTATAAGAGCAAACATTAAGTAAAGTTAAATCAAAACACTGGAATTCCTGCATCCAAATAACTTTTCCTGTTATAACATAGATAGTGTGAATACTAACTAGGGTTATTTATGTTCTGGTACATAACATAGTTTTGTGGCAAAGGAGTAAGAGGAAGAAATAAAGCTTAGTCAGTCACTGGCTGATTTCCATGAATCTGTAGAACATGACCAGAAAATGACATTATTCCCAAGAAATAGGGATGAAGGGTCCTCAGCTACAGAAGAGTAGAGTATTGCCTCACAAGTGCCTGGGTTCAATCCCCTGCATGCCAGCACAGGGTAAAAATAACAGAGAATACCTTTAAGGGTCTGGAATAGAAACAAGAGTCATCAACAGCTAAGTCATTTTTTTTTTCTGGAAAATTGTGTCTGGGCTTCTGGATACAGGCCCTGCAAATTTTTTTTCCATCTCTTTGGTTCTTATCTCATCTGCTTCTAAAATTAATGTCTGTCTGGGCTTGTTTATGGTGTTATCATTTTTGAAATCTACCTCTAGCTCCTCAGTGACTCATTAGCTTCCCATCCATAAGTCAGGTATGATAAAAAATTCTCCTCTCAGTTTTTATCATGATTCAATATACTCACATAGGTAGAAGGCCACAGCCTCAATGATCGTGAGTCCCTTTTGTATTTGTGTGACTATGCCTCACTTTCTAATCTAGCTGTGTATCTCAGCTTTGGTGAACACAGGTGCTGTGGGTGAGGCAGAAGAAGTGGCTACTACAGTGCTTCAGTGTCCTCATTCCCAAACCAGGATGTTAATAATCCTGCCATAAAGCTCACCTGCTCACGAGATAGGTTATGCTCCCCTAGTTTGGTTACAGAGTCTATCTTTGGAGGAAGAACTATAGATTCTAGATCTTCCCTAACAGTATATCAGAGGATGTGATCATGGAGATTTCCAGTGAGTCCTATGGCTCCTGTTTGGCCTGAGTCCAGTTTATTTGTTTGTATTGAGACAGCTATTTTCTGGAAGATCTGTGAATGAAAGAAAAGTTAGATTGAGGCATCAGGCAGGCATAGAGCAGCCTGGGTGCCATGAAATGGACATAGTAAGAAACGTTAAGAAGAGCAGTGCCTATGTAGGCTGACAAGAGTTCAGGGACAAGGCGACACTCCACTAATGAGTGTAGGTGGCAGTTTGAGACCATGTCCTCAATAATATGCATGGGTACCTTTCCCTGGGCTTTTCTGTAGAGACTATGGATTGTATAAAGACATATGTATAAAGCAGGAGGAACTATGTACATGACCCCAGTGTTGTATGTTGGGACTTACTGTGGCCAGCAACGATGTGTGGGGTTTGGGGCACTTGAGATGAATAGAAAATGGTATATTGCACACAACCACACAGGGAGAGGAATTTTTTAGTAGTCCCAAAATGATGGAGTGTCACTGGGTTTCTAGGAACTTAGGTCAGATCTAAACTTTGGATATATAGAATTTTAGTTTCTCTGTTCATTAAGGAATTTTCTAATAATATCTGTCTTAGTTTGTTAGGGCTGCCAAAACAAAACACCACAAATTAGGTGATAAGTCACAAAGAAAAAAAACAGTTCTGAGATCTGAAAGTTCCTTCTGTCCACTGGGAAGGATCTATCCTAGTCAGGCCTTTCTGCTGGGCTTTTCAGCCTGGTCATCCTTTCTCTTGAGTTCACATTGTCTTTCTTTTGCAGGTGTCTGTGTCGTAATTTATCCTTTTTCTAATGACACCAATTATATTAGACAAGAGCCCATCCTCATAACTTGGATTTTACTTGGTGACCTTTGTATGAAGACCTATCTCTCAATCCAAAAAAATTTTTACATTTGGTGATACTTGGAGTGAGGACTTCCAGTATAGGAATTTTTCAGGGACATGTTTAAGCCATAACAATATTAAATATATTTTTACTTACAGTTTTATTGAGGAGGGGCACACCACAGCACTCATGTAGAAGTTAGAGGACAACTTACAGAAGTTGGCTCTCTCTTTCCACTTATAGGACCTAGAAATCAAACTTAGGTTGGGAGGCTTGCTGGCCTTTACCAACTGAGCCATCTTGTTTGTCTCAGGGTAATGTTTTAGTCTAGGTTTTTAATGTGGATAATTTGGAACCCATACAATAAGGTGGACAGCGTTCTTTCTTTAAGTTTGAGGAAGATAGTAATAAGTTTGTATTGTTTTCCTCCTGAAGTACTGATACTGTCCACTTCTTAGACCTCACTCCCTTCTTTTCTGTGTGCAGGATTTTGTGACAAATTTAGCTTTATAATAAATGTAGGGCTACTCTAGTTATCTCTTCAATGAGCTTCAGTGTTTGTAGCTTTCAAGAAAGTGTCCAATTTATGTAAAGTTGTTGATTATTGTTCATAAAACTCCCTTCGAAGGGCTTCAGGTAGTTTCTCACATGTTGACCCTGTCATTACCTGTTATTCCTTCCAGGAGTCCCTCTAAAGGTTCTGGATGTCCTCTTTGTCTATGATTCTCTTCTCTCTGGAACTCCGTCATGATACCTCTAGCTGTCATAGTCTTCCCAGGTACCTAAACTTGTCTCCCCAGTTCAGGAAATCACCAGGAGCTTTCTGTACAGATCCTTTTGCAGATCCTTCATGGCTGTTAGGTGGGGGAAATATCTCATTAATTTTTCCTCTTGCATGAATCAGGGTTCTTTATATTCTAATATACAGTGGCCTTTACACTGTTATTTTCTGTGGCTTATCTATGTTTTCTTTGTTGCTGTGTGCAAGGAAGATCCAGGACCTAGAGAATCTTCAAAAGAGCCATTTCATAGTCTATAAAGAGATGTATTCTTCTCTATAAAGGGATGTGTCTCTGTGTGGGTAGTTGCATATGAGTGCAAGTGCCCATGGAGTCCAGAAGAGGACACTGGATTCCTTAGAGCCAAAGGCACTACAGGCACTTGTGTGTCACCTAATGTGGCTCCTGAAAACTAAACTCAGGTTCTCTGCAAGAGCAGTAAGTTAACTGTTGAACCATCTCTTCAGCCTCAAGTGTTTTCATATTGTTTTCCCCTTTTTACCTTCAGTGATTGACTGCACATTTTTAATTCATTTATGAAATATGCTAACAACTCTGTTAATAGCTATTATTACCCTAGAAATTTACCCATGTCTTTGGCTCACATTCTCTGTTCTTGGTATTCAATCCTAGAACTAAACTGACAGACTGAATACAGTGTTGCAAAGGTTATTTTATAAAAGGCAACTGCAAAAATGAGTATCTCTTTCTCTAGTGTATATATGTGCATGTGTGTGCATGTATTATCTATTGCTGCATAACTAACACCAACTTAGCAAATAGAATACTTATCTATTATGTGACACTTGCTGGACATCAGGAATTTAAGCATGGCTTAGCTGGATCTGCTTCAGGGTCTATCGTGAAGTGTCATCAGCTAAAGTTAAGGTCTCATCTGGAGACCTGTGTGGAGCAGGATCTATTTCTAAGCTCATGTGGTTGTTGGTAGGGTTAATTTCTTCAAGGGCCTTTTTTTTTTTTTTTACATCTTTGCTAGCAGGTTTTCAGAATCAGCTTTTAGTTGGTAACCACATTGTCCTTTTTATCATGTAACTGTTTTTACTAAAGCAAGCAAGGCAGACAGTGGGTTAGTAAGGCAAAAGTTATAATTTTCTGATCACCAAAGGGATATCCTTTCCTATCAGCTTTTCTATATCCTATTTGTGTAGAAGTGGGCCCCATCCATTCTCAGGGGAAGGGCTTATACAACAACATAAATGCCAGGATGTTGGGGTCATTGAAGGGTGTCTTAAACTCTATCACATTCTGCTTTTCTCCCTTTCTTTCTCTCCTCTCTCCCTCTTTCTCATAAGTCATAAGAAGAAAATAGCTGATTGTGTAGAAAACTAAGGCCCTAGTGATATAGTAAAAATGTTTCTGACAAACAGATGAAATGCTCCTATCTGTTTCATAGATAATTATTTACTTGAGTACGATGATAGATGCCTATGCTATTGACATCAAACATGTGAGGATACTTACCACTAATTGCCTTAGTCTCCCTAACCCAAGATAGAGATGAATCTTATTTGACCCTCTCTCCAAAGTGATCTCTCTACTTTTGGAAAATAATTATCCCATCAAAAATGAAATAAATTATTTAAATTGCTTTCATCTTTTTTTTTAAAACTAAACAATAATGCATTAGGTTATCTACTCTAAGATATGCCTCATATTAGATATAAGTAATAAAGTCATGAATAAGAGTCAGGTCTCCTCAACTACAGTCTGGGGCATCTCTGGGATGAGCTAGAAACATACTGCAATGGAAACACCCAGGAATCTATAAGGGTGACCCTAGCTTAGACTCCTAGCAATAGGGGATACAGAGCCTGAACCTGCCATCTCCTGTAACCACTTAAGACTTCCAGTAGAGGGACTGGAATACCAACCCAGCCACAAACCCTTTGACCTACAAATTGTTCTACCTGTAAGATGTGCTGGGGTAAAGCTGGTACAGAAATTGTGGGAGTGACCAAATATTGACTAGCATAACTGGAGACCCATATCCTGAGAGGGAGCTCCCTACTGAGGGCCAGGACCCAGAGGCAGGATATCCCAGAGACCTAGGATAGAATCAAACACATATGACCAAAAAAAAATCTTTTTTTAAGTCAATGAAAGGATTCCTAGTGACATTCTGCTATACTCACAGATTGGTGCCTAGCCCAATTGTCATCAGTGAGGCTCACTGGGTGGAGGAGAGCAACTAAAATAGAAAATCAAAGCAAAGTAAACAAAAACGCAGCAGAAAAAAAAATTATAATATATAATAAAATAATGCATATATAATTATATAATATATAATGTATTATATGTTATAATATAATAATAAATGTTATGGCAGAAATCAATATAACAAAAACCAGACAAAATATAGAGAAAATCAGTAGAACCAAAAGTTGCTTCTTTGAAAGATCAACAAAGTTGACACAATACCAAACTCAAGAATGAAAGAGGCATCACTACTGAACTGCAGAATTAAAGGCATTATATGCTAAATCTGTGAGGAAACGTTTGCCAAGAAATAAACAGTTTAGATGGAATGAACACACCCCTAGAGGAACATAAATTTGTGACTTACTGAAGAAAAGATAGGAAACACAAGAACTAGAAATAGACTTGAACTGGTAAATGGGAATCTTCCCACAAAATTAAGCCATGCCCAGATGACCTCACTAAGAAATTCTAGCAAACACTTAAAGAAATTATTATTAGCCCTTCACAGCTTTTTCCCATAAAACAGAAGAGCAAGAAACATTATTAATTCCTTTAACAGGACCAGTATTAGTCTGTATGATGGTTAGGTGTGTCAGCTTGACTGAATTAAGAAACACACAGCAAAGGTGTTAATGATGTATCTCTGAGGGTGTTTCCAAAGAGGTTCCACTGAGAAATGGAAACCTCTCTAAATGTGGGTGTCACTATCCTATGAGCTAGGATCTCAGACTAAATAAAATGGGACAAAAGAAGAAGCAAGCTGAATATTAACACTCAGATTTCTCTGCTTCTTTAAAAAATTTGTATAGTGTCTGTCTGTCTGTCTGTCTGTCTCTCTCTTTCTCTTTGTGTGTGTGTGCGTGTGATGACAACTTGTGGCAGTTAGGTCTCTCTTTCCACTATATGGGTTCCAGCAATCAAACTCAGGCTATTAGCCTTGAAGGTAAGTATCTTTGTCCACTGAGCCACCTACCTCACTGGCCTTCTTTGCTTCTTGAATGCAGATGCAACATGACCAGTCACTTTGTGCTCCCACTGCCATGCCTTCTGTACCAATCCTGAAAGCACGAACCAAAATAAATTCTTCCTTCCTCAAGCTGCTTTTTATTAGGTGTTTTGTCATACCAACAAGAAAAGTAACTAATACACCTTAACATCAAAATAAGACAATGCTTTACAAGCAAAGAAAACTATACCAATATTCTTTATAGACAAAACCATATGCTTTATATAAACACAAGTATCTTTAAAAAAATTATTTATCAACACACACACATACACACTAAGGGAAAGAAAAATGGGATTTCTTTCAGGAGTACAAGTTTTTTTAATTATTATCAAATTAAGTAATGTATCATATGAGTAGAATAAAAGACAAAACACACACAACTATCTCAGTAGACATAGAAAAGCACTTGGCCACATACAACATTTATTCCTGATTTTAAAAAAACATAATTCAACAAACTAGTAATAGACAATCAAAAGTAAGCAAAAGAAAATAGTGTTTTTCTTATTCTCATGTAACACTCAAAGCACTGACATCTGCCATGTGTCTGGGGGTGGGTATCCTCACATACCACCAAGCCATTCCCCAGTAGACATCAGCTAAGAGCCCTGCAATTCAATTACATTTTCTCTTGCTTAGAGATAACAGCAGAGCCTATAAACAGGGAACTCAGTAACATAAGACTACCCCCAACATACACATTGGATGCCAATAGAAATCTTAGTTTGTGACTTGTGTTTCTAACCAACTGGATAGAAACTGAGATTCCCACAATTCGTGTTCCATTAATTTGCTAAAGTGGTTCACAGACATTGGAGAAACATTTAAAACTCACGCTTAAAGTCATGATTCCTCATGTATTATAAAGGATATTCCTAAGGAAGTGATGCTAAGTGAAAGACACGTGAGAAGGGACACAGAAGCATCATGCCATCTCAGGTACCTGCAGTGAACCCAGTCATCCTGAAAAAGGCTCTCTGAACCCTGTCATTCTGGGAATTTTGGAAGCTTCGTTATGTAATTAAAAATGATTACATCCTTGGTCACTGGTGATCAACTCAACCTTCAGCTCCTCTAACTTCCCTAGGGATTGGGGGTGGTGTGGGACTGAAAGTGTTCCAAGTATTTAATCAAATGGTTGGTTCCCCTGGCAACCAACCCCTATCCTAACTCTACCCAGGATAAAGCCCAAAAGTTGTCTCAATAGAACAAAAGAGGTTATCATTTTCTGAGAAACTGCCATACTGATTTCCACAGTGGTTGTACAAGGTTGCATTCCCACCAACAGTGGAAAGTGTTTCCTTTGCTCCGCATCCTCTCCAACATAGACTATCATTAGTGCTTTTTATCATGGCCATTCTGACAAGTATAAGGTGGTATTTCAGAGTTGTTTTGATTTGCATTTCTCTGATGATTAAGGATGTTGAGCATTTATTTAAATGTCTTTCAGCCATTTGTGATTCTTTTTTTTGAGAATTCTCTGTTTAGTTCTTTAGCCCATTTTTAAATTGGATTGTTCAGTATTTTGATGTCTAGTTTCTTGAGTTCTTTATATACTTTGGAGATCAGTCCTCTGTCAGATGTGAGGTTGGTGATTTTTTTCCCATTCTGTTGGCTGTCTTTTTGTTTTATTGACTGTGTCTTTTGCCCTACAAAAGCTTCTCAATTTCAAGAGGTCCCATTTATTAATTGTTGTGCTCAGTGTCTGTGCTGCTGGTGTAATATTTAGGAGGTGATCTCTGGTGTCAATGCGTTCAAGAGTACTTCCTACTTTCTCTTCTATTAAGTTTAGTGCAACTGGATTTATGTTGCAGTCTTTGATCCACTTGGACTTGAGTTTTGTGCATGGTGACAGATATGGATCTATTTGTAATCTTTTACATATTGATATCCAGTTATGTACTTGGCCTTTTCTGACCCTGATAAGAATGGCTTTTTCTACTATACCCCCTCACTATAATGGGCTGACAGCTCTGCAATAGTGACCCCAAAGACATTTTTCCTTCTTTAAACCATTTCTGTCACAGGAAAGCTAATACATAAGAGTTCTCTCTCTATTGATCTGTGGATTCTATCTGTATCAAATGCCCAGCAAAATCTTTTCTAGAAATTGACAAATTGGTCCAAACATTTGTGTAGGTGAAAAGGCTGTATAACAACAAAGCAATCATGAAAAGAGTGACAAAGATGGAGGATTTCAGAGCCACCACAAAACTAGAATAATCAAGATAGTGTGGTGCTGGCAAAAAGGTAGGCAGATAGACCAATAGAACAGAATTGATGTTCATATATAAGCCTCCCTATTTGTGCTTAATTGATTTTCAGTAAAAGTAGCAGTATATTTCAGTGGAGATAAGTCTTTTCAGCTGGGCATGATGGAGCACACCTTTAGTCCCATTACTCAGCAGGCACAGGCAGGTGGAGTTCAAGGCCAACCTGATCTACAGAGTGAGTTCTAGTTCCACGACATCAAGTGTTGTTCCCAGAGAAACTCTGTCTCAGAAAACCAAAAAATGAAACAAATAAACAAAAAACAGTCTTTTCAACTTATGGTGCTAAAACATTGACACATACAGATGAAAAAATCATGTAAAACAAAAACAAAATTGACCTAAAGCAGGCAAAAATCAAAACAAAAGAAAAGCCTCAAAATGGATCATAGATCTATGCATAAGAGTTAAGATAAAACTCCAGCTACCAAAATTTCAGGTAGGCCCCCACCTGAACACCTCCCCAACTGTCTTGGTGCTGCCACACTCTATGCCCCCTCCTCATTTCTGTGTCCCAGCTTCAACCTCAGGCAGAGACCACCTGTGTGACCAAAGGCCACAATGGCCAGAAGAACAGAAAGGAAACAGAAACCAAGGAATAAAACACCCATCCAACAAAGACAAACTCAGAATTGGCACCTAGACCTTAAATCATCCAAACCCAGATCTCCAGACAACACAATAGACAATAGCAAGGACAATATGTCACCAAGAGAGCCTAGCTATCCTACAAAGCAAGCCCTGAATATTCCAATATAGCCAAAGCACACAAAATAATCTTAAAACCAACTTTTTAAAGATGATAGAAGTCCTTAAAGAGGAGATGAATAAATTCCTTAAAGAAGTCAAGAAAAAGACAAACAAAAATCTGGATGAAATTAATAAATCCCTTAAAGAAAGCAAAAAACCAAACAAACAAAGAGTTGAAGGAAGTTAATAAAAACATTCAAATCATGAAAATTAGAAAGAAAGCAATAAAGAAAGTATGAATTGAGGGAATTCTGGAAACAAAAGTCTAGTTAAGTGAACAGAAGCTACAGAGACAAGTTTCACCAACAGAATAGAAGAGGTAGAAGAGAGAATTTCAGGTGTTGGAGATATGATAGAAGAAATGGACGTATTTGTCAAAGAAAATTTTAAATATGAAAAAATTCCCGACATAAAGCATCCAGGAAATCTGGGACACTATGAAAAGACCAAACCTAAGAATAATAAGAATAATAGGAATAGAAGATTGCGAAGAATTCCTGCTTAAAAGCCCAGAAAGTATATTTTCATATATATTCAATAAATCATAGAAGAAAATTTCCCCAACCTAAAGAAGGACAGCCTATGAAGGTACAAGAAGCATAAAGAACATCACATATATTGGACAGAAAAGAAAGTCCCCTTATACATACTCAAAACTCTAAACATATAGAACAAAGAAAGAAAATTAAAAGCAACATATAAAGGGAGACCTAATATAAATACACTCAACTTAATGGATACTCTAAAATCCATAAAGGTCTGAACAGATGTCCTACAGACTCTAAGAGACCACAGATGTGAGTCCAGACTACTATACCCAGCAAAATTTTCAATCACTATAGACGGGGAAAACAAGACACTCCATGATAAAGTAAAATTTAAACAACATCTGTCTACAAATTCAGTCCTACCAAAGGGACTAGAAGAAAAATTCCAACCCAAGGAGGGTAACTACAACCATGAAAACATAGGAAATAAATAATAAATAATCTCATACCAGCAAAGCTAAAAGAAGAGAAACACATATAAACACACACACACACACACACACACACACACACACACACACACACACACGCACACACACACACACACACACACACACGCACGCACACACACACACACTACCACCACCATCACCACTATTACCACCACCAACAGCAAAGTAACAGGAATAAACAATCATTGGTCATTGATATCTCTCAGTATCAATGGACTTGATTCCCCAATAAAAAGACAAGGACTAAAAGAACATATGCAAAAACAGGATCCATCCTTCTGCTGCATACAAGAAACACACTTCAACATCAAAGATAGATATTATCCCAGAGTAAAGGGATGGAAAAAGCTTTTATAAGCAAATGGGCTTGAGAAGCAAGCTAGTGTAACCATTCTAATGTCTCACAAAATAGACTTTAAGCCAAAATTAATAAAAAAGATATGGAAAGGAGACTTCATACTCATCAAAGGAAAAATCCACCAAGATAATATTTCCATTCTTAACATCTGTTCCCCAAATGCAAGGGCACTCACTTATGTAAAAGAAACATTACTAAAACTTAAATCACACATTGACCCTCACACATTGATAGTGGGAGATTCAATACCCCCACTCTGAACAACAAACAGCCAAAAACTGAAGAGGGAAATAACTGTAACTAACAGATGTTATTAACCTAATGAACCAAACAGAATCTATAGAACATTACACCTAAGCATAAAGGAATGTACCATCTTCTCAGTATCTCAAACACACACAAAATAGATACTAACAGATAAAAGTGAAATCATTCCCTGCATCCTATCAGACCACTGCAGATTATACCTGGGTTCCCCCCTCCCCCCGTTTTTGTTTTGGTTTTTGGTTTTTTTTTTTTGAGACAAGGTTTCTTTGTGTAGTTTTGTTGACTGTCCTGGATCTTGCTTTGTAGACCAGGCTGGTCTCTAACTCACAGAGATCCACCTGGCTCTGTCTCCCAAGTGGTGGGATTAAAGACATGTGCCAACACTGCCTGGCTTATAGCTGGATTTCAACAACAACAGAAGCTTATGAACTCATGGAAACTGAACAATGCTATACTGAATGAAAATGTACTGGGTCAAGACAGAAATAAAGAAAGAAATTAAAGACTGTCTATAATTCAATGAAAATGAATACACAACATACTAAAACTTATTTGACACAATGGAAGTGGTGCTAAGAAGAAAGTTCATAGCACTAAAGTGCCTACATGAAAAAATTGAAGAGATCTCATACCAGTAACTTAACAGCACACCCAAAGCTCTAGAACAAAAAGAAGTAAAAACATCCAAGAGAAGTATACAGCAGGAAACAATCAAATTCATAGCTGAAATCAATAGAAACAAAGAGAACAATGCAGAGAATCAATGAAATGAAGAACTGGTGCTTTGAGAAAAATCAACAACATAGACCAACCCTTATCTAAGATAACAAAAAGACAGAAAGATAATATCTGAATTAACAAAATCAGAAACAAAAGGGGAAACATAACAACACATACTGAGGAAATCCAAAGAATCACTAGGTCATACTTTAAGAACCTGTACTCCACAAAAATGGAAAATCAAAATAAAATGGATGATTTTCTCAATAAATACCACTGACCAAAGTTAAATCAAGACCAGGTAAACAATTTAAATAGATCTATAAGCCCTAAGGAAATAGAAGTGGCTATTAAAATTCTCTCAACCAGAAAAGGCACAGGGCCAGGTGGTTTTAGTATAGAATTTTAGCAGACTTTCAAAGAACAGCTAATGCCAATACTCCTCAAATTACTTTACAAAATAGAAACAAAAGGAACATTATGAGGCTACAGTAATCTTGATACCCAAATGCACAAAGATTCAACAATGAGGGAGAATTACAGCCCAATTTCCCTTATGAACATAGATGCAAAAATATTCAATAAAACACTTGCAAACTAAATCTAAGAACACATAAAAAGACCAAGTAGGCTTTATCCAAGAGATGCATGGATGGTTCAACATAGGAAATTCAGTAAATCCACCATATAAAAAAATGAAAGGAAAAAAAACATGATTATATCATTAGATGCTGAAAAGCTTTTGACAAAAAACAACAGCCCTTCATGATAAAGGTCTTCGAGAGAGTAGGGATATAAGAAACATACCTCAGCATAGTAAAGACAATTTACAGAAAGCCTATAGCCAACAACAAAATAAATAGAGAGAAACTCAAAGCAATTCTGCTAAAATCAGGAACAAGACAAGGCTGTCCACTCTCTCCATATCTATTCAATACTGAAATTCTAGCTAGAGCAATAAGACAACTGAAGGAGATCAAGGGGATACAAATTGGAAAGGAAGAAGTCAAAGCATCATTGTTTGCAGATTATATGATAGATATACATAATTGACCCCAAAAATTCTACCAGGGAACTTCTACAGCCAATAAATACCTACAGTGAAGTGGCCGGATATAAGATTAACTAGAAAATATCAGTGCCCCCCCTAATATATTAATAATAAATGAACCAAGAAAGAAATCAGGGAAATAACACCCTTCACAATAGCTACAAATAATATAAAATATCTTGGTGTAACTCTAACCGAGCAAGTAAAAGTGTTGCATTACAAAAACTTCAAGTCTTTGAAGAAAGAAATTAAAGAAGATATCAGAAGGAAAGATCTCCCGTCCTTATAGGTCAGTAGGATCAACATAATAAAAATGGCCATCCTACCAAAAGCAATATATAGATTCAATGCAATCCCAACCTAAATTCCAACACAGTCCTTTACAGACATTGAAAGGACAGTACTGAACTTCATATGGAAAAACAAAAGTCCTAAGATAACTAAAAAATATCCTGAACAATAATAGAACTTCCAGAGGTATCACCATGTCTTCTCAAGCTGTACTACAGAGCTATAGTAATAAATAAAACTGCAGAGGTGAGTGACTCTTCTCCCACCAAAGAGTCCTGCCTCTAGGACCTAGGCTCTGGAGCACAACCCAGGGCCCCCACCCCAACCCATGGCTTGCTCCAGTTGCAGGCCAGCAGGGAAGACTCCTGTAGGCAGACTTCCTCAACACCACAGTCAGGACAAATCTCTCTAACCCTCCAGGCCCATAGATGCTCAGAACCAATCAAGTAAACACACAGAAACTTACATTGTTTAGAAACTGTATGGCTGTGGCAGGATTCTTGTTATCTACTTCTTCTATCTTAAATTAACCCATTTCTATTAATCTATACTTTGCCATGTGGCTCATGGCTTACCAGTACCTTACATCCTCCTTGTCATGGTGGCTGGCTGGCAGTCTCTCTCCACCCAGCCTTCCACCTCCCAGAATTCTCTTCTCTCTTGTCCCACCTATACTTCCTTCCTGGCCACTGGCCAATCAGAATTTTATTTACACAGAGCGATATCCACAGCAAACAACCCCCCATCTGACCTTGAAATCTACAAGACTCATTCTCTGCCTCAAACCCACTCATTTCTCTGCAACCTCATCAGCTTTCTGGGACACAGTATCTGCCAGCTCTGATTGGACCAAGAACTGTACCCTGAGACACAGAATCCATAAGCTCCAATTAGACCAAGAGCTATAACTGGACCAAGAGGGGCCCCCTGAGACACAGACATGGCAAGCACAGATTGAGCCAAGAGCAGCTCCCTCAGACAAACATCTCTTGCACCTACTGGAGGAAGAGATGTGTAGACACCAGTGGAAAAGTACATACAACAATTAAAGAGCAATATGGCACCATCAGAACCCAGTGATTCTATAACAGCAAGACCTGAACATCACAATGTAGAAGTAGCACAAGAAATTGAACTTAAAATAAATTTATAAAGATGATAGAGTGTAGACAAAGTTCTAAACAGTCTTATTAAATAAGAAACACAGAGCCAAATATAGGGTGAAAGCCATAGAGATCAGGGAAATAGTGACAGTCATCAGCTAACCTTAGTTCACCATGCTGCCATAACTTCCCAAGAGAGAGAGAGCTACTTCTTGTCTACCCAGGATTTTATTGCTTTGCTGTTCAGCCCTTTCATTGGCTCTTAGCCCAGCTACTTCACTTCCTTGTCACTGCATGTCTGTACAGGACTCCAGGTCTCTATGGTTGGTACTTGAATTAAAGGTGTGTGTCACTACACTTGGTTGTTCTCTAGCATGTCCTTAAACACACAGAGACTCTGGTTGCCATGTGATCGGATTAAGGGCATGTGCTACCACTGCCTGACTTTTGTTTATGGTTGGCTATGTCCTCTGATTTCCAGGCAAACTTTATTAGCATACAAATAAAATATCACCACATTTCAGCACAAATAAAATATCACCACAATAGAGTCCTTTAAAGAAGAAATAAGAAATTCCCTTAAAAAACAGAGAGAAAGACAAACAAAAAAATTGGAAGAAATCAATAAATCCCTTAACAAAAGCCAAGAAAACCAAGAAAAAGCAATTAAACAGGTGAAGGAAACAATTCGAGACCTGAAAGTTGAAACAGAAACAATGAAGAAGACACAAACAGAGGCAATGCTGGAAATAGAAAATCTGAGTACACAAACAGGAACTAGAGATGCAAGCATAACCAACAGAATACAAGAGGTGGAAGAGAGAATCTCTGGCATGGAGGATACAATAGAGGAAATAGGTTCATCAGTCAAAGCAAACACTGCCAAAAAAGTCATAATATAAAACATCCAGGAAATCTGGGACAGCATGAAAAACTCAAACCTAAGAATAATAGTGGTAGAGGAAGGAGAAAAATACCAACTAAAATGCACAGAAAATATATTTAATAAAAATCATAGAAGAAAATGTTCCTAACTTAAAGAAGGAAATACCTATGAAGATACAAGAAGCTTATAGAATACCAAATAGACTAGACCCCCCCCCACAAATTCCACTTGACACATAATAATCAAACCGCTAAACATATAGAATAAAGAATATTAAGAGCAGCAAATGGAAAAGCCCAAGTGACTTATAAAGGCAGATCCATCAGAATAACACCCAACTTCTCAATGGAGACTCTGAGAATCAGAATGCTCTAGACAGACATAATGCAGACACTAAGAGGCCTTGGATGCCAGCCAGACTACTATACCCAGAAAAAATTTCAGTCACTATAGATTTTAAGACAAAACCAGATATAAACAATACCTGTCCACAAATCTAGCCCTACAGAAAGCATTAGAAGGAAAAAGCTAACCTAAAGAAGTTAGATACACCCATGAAAACATAGGCACTAGATAACCCCACAGCAGCAAATCCCAAAGAAGGAAAGATCCTGATATTAACCCACACACCTATGGACACCTGATTTTTGACAAAGAAGCCAAAATACTACAATGGAAAAATGAAAGCATCTTTAACAATGGTGCTGGCATAACTGGATGTCAACATGTAGAAGACTGCAAATAGATTAATATCTATTACCATGCACAAAACTCAAGTCCAAATGGATCAAAGATTTCAACATAATCCAGTTACATTGACCTGATAGAAGAGAAAGTGGGAAGTAGCCTTGAATGCATTGGCACAGGAGACCACTTCTTAAATACAACACCAGTAGCACAAACACTCAGAGCAATGATTAATACATGGGACTCCCTGAAACTGAGACTCTTCTGTAAGGCAAAGGACACAGTAAATAAGACAAAACAACAGCCTACCGAATGGGAAAAGATCTTCACCAACCCCACATCTGACAGAGGGCTGATCTCCAAAATATATAAAAATTCAAGAAACTAGACATCAAAATACCAAACAATCCAATTAAAAATGGGCTATAGAGCTAAACAGAATTCTCAACAGAAGAATCTCATATGGCTGAAAGACATTTAAAGAATTGCTCAACATCCTTAGTAATCAGGTATATGCAAATCAAAATGATTCTGAGATACTACCTTATACCTGCCAGAATGGCTAACATCAAAAACAGTGATAACAGCTTATGTTGGAAAGGATATGGAGCAAGGAGAACACTTCTCCACTGTTGGTGGGAATGCAAACTTGTACAACCTCTTTAGAAATCAGTATGGTGGTTTCTCAGAAAATTGAAAATCAATCTACCTCAAGGCCCAGCTGTACCACTATTGGGCATATACCCAAGGAATTCTCAATCACATGACAAGGACACATGCTCAGCTATGTCCATTAGCAGCATTATTTGTAATAGCCAGAACCATGAAACAACCTAGATGCCCCTCAACTTAAGAATGGATAAAGAAAATGGGGTACATATATACAATGGAGTACCACTCAACAGTAAAAACAAAGATATAATGAATTTGTAGGCAAATGGATGGAACTAGCAAATATCATACTGAGTGAGGTAACCTAGACTCAGAAGGACAAACATGGTATATACTCACAATGGATGCTAAATGTAAAGCAAAGGATAACCAGACTACAACCAAAGCTAGCTAACAAGGAGGACACTAAGAGGGACACATGAATCACCCTGGGAATGGGAAATAGATGAGATCTCCATGAGTAAACTAGGGATGAGGGGGGCAATAGAGGGTAAGGGATGGGGAATGAGAACATAGGGAAAGGAATGGTCAAACTGGAACAAGGACAGAGTTGGAGAACAATGAAAGAGACATCATGATAGATGGAGACATCATGAGAATAGGGAGAAATGGGTGCTAGGGAAGCTCCCAGGAATCCATAAGGATGACCCCAGCTTAAACTACTAGCAATAGTGGAGAGAGTGCCTAAATTGGCTTACCCCAGTAATCAGATTGGTGAATACCCTAACTGTCATCATAGAGCCTTCATCGAGTAATTGATGGAAGTAGATGCCAAGATCCATAGCCAAGCACCAGGCTGAGCTCCAGGAGTACAGTTGAAGAGAGAGAGAATAAGGATTCTATGACCATGGGACATCAATATCATTATGGGAAAACCCTTAGAGACAACTAAACCAAACTAGTAGGAACTAATAAACTTTAGACCAATAGTTGTAGAGCCTCCATAGGACTGGACTAGGCCCTCTGCATGAGTGAGACAGTTGTGTAGTTTGATCTGCTTAAGGGTTCCCCTGGTAGTAGGATCAGGATCCATCCCTGGTCCATGAGCTGGGTTTTTAGAGCCCACTACCTATGGTGGGACACCTTGCACAGCCTTGATGCACAGGAGGGGCTTGGACCTGCCTCTGCTGACCGTACCAGGCTCTGATGACTTCCCATGGGAGGCCTGACCTTGTTGGGGGAGGGAATGGGGGTAGGTTGGGGAGAAGTCTGGGGGGCTAGAGGAGGGAAGAGAGGGGGATCTGTAGTTGGTATATAAAACAAATAAAAAATTTCTTAATTAAAAATAAAATAAATATAGCTGCATGGTATTGGCATAAAAACAGGGAGGTTGATTGATAGAGTTGAAGTGAAGTCCCAGACATAAATCAACACACCTATGGACTCCTGATTTTTTATAAATAAGTCAGAAATACAAAATGGAAAAGAAAGTATCTTCAACAAATGGTGCTGTTCTAACTGGATCCCACATGTATAAAAATGCAAATAGATTCAAATCTATCACCCTGCACAAAACTCAAGTCCAGGTTATCAAAGAACTCTGCATAAAAATAGATACACTGAACCTGATAGAATAGAAAGTGGAGAATAGCCTTGAACACATTGGCACAGGAGACAACTTCCTGAACACTTCCTGAACAGAACACTGATAGAGCAGGCACTAATATTGACAATTAATAAAAGGGACTTCATGAAACTGAAAAATCTTCTGTAAGTTAAAGGACACCAGTGATAGGACAAAATGGCAGCCTACAGAATGGGAAAATATTTTTACCAACTTTACATTTGACAGAAGGCTAATATGCAAAACAGATAAAGAACTCAAGAAATTAGACATCAACAAACCAAACAATCCAATTAAAAAATGCAGTACAGACCTAAAAGGAGTGTTGTGGAATATTTAACTGTGTAAAGGTGTGTTACATTTGTTTATGCTTCATTTGTTTCATTATTTAAAGATGTGTTGCATTTGTTTCACCCTGCCTGTCTAAGGCACCTGATTGGTCTAATAAAAAGCTGAACAGCCAATAACTAGGCATGAGAGGGATAGGTGAGGCTGGTGGGCAGAGAGAATAAGTAGGAGGAGAAATCTATGCTCCATGAAAAGGAGAAGAGAATGAGGGAGAAAGAAAGGGATATGCCCAGTTCTAGAAGCCAGGAAGCTCCCAGCTAGCCAGACATTGGAGGAAACTGGAAAGTAAGACATACATAAGGAAAGAAAGGTAAAAAGCCCCAAAGCAAAAGGTAGATTGTTGTTCAAATCTTATATGGTTTCTCTCTTACAGAGAAACAGGTTAATTTAAGTTAAAGAGAGAGAGAGCCAGAAAAAGCCTAAGCTAGGCCAAACATTCATAGCTAACACAAAGTCTCCATGTCTTGATTTGGGAGCTGGTTGGTAGCCCAAAAGAAAAAGCCTGCTACAAAAGAGAATTCTCTATAGAGAAATCTCAAATGACTGAGAAACACTTAAAAAAATGTTCATCATCCTTAGCCATCAGGAAATGAAAATCAAGACTACTTTGAAATTCAAAATTATATATGTCAGAATGGCTAAGATCAATAATACAAATGGCAGCTCATGCTGCTTAGGATGTGGAGCAAGGGGAACACTCCTCCATTGCTGGTGGGAGTGCCAAATTGTATAGCCACTATGGAAATCAATATGGTGGTTCCTCAGAAAACTGGGAATCAATTTATTCCAAGACACAGCTATATCACTCTTGGGCACATACCCAATGGATACTCCACCATGTCACAAGGATACTTGCTTAACTATGTTCATAGCAGCTTTATTAATAATAACCCCAAATTGGAAACAACCTAGATGTTCCTCAACCAAAGAATGGATATTGTGGAAATATACTGCAATAGAAACTTCCTGAATCTATGAGGTTGACCCTATTGAGGACTGCTAGTACTGGAGAATATGGAGCCTGAACTGACCATCTTCTATAATCAGGCAAAGCTTTCAGTAGTGGGACTGGAATACCATCCCAGCCATAAAACCTTCAACCTACAATCTGTCCTGCCTGCAAGGACAATGATTTGGTGTAATGGTGGCATACAACTTGTACCAGTATCCAACCAATGACTGGTCTAATTTGAGACCATAAGAGGGAGCCCATGTTTGACACTGCCTGGATAACCAAGAATCAGAAGCTGGATAGCTCAGAGACATAGAACCAAACACAACTGAAAAACAAAACAAAACAAAACAAAAAAACAAAAACAAAAACAGGATAGTGTTGGTGCAAGCCTTTAACTGCAGGACTCTGGAGGCAGAGACAGGTGGGTATCTGTTAGTCTGAGGCCAGCCTTGTTACAGAACTAGTTCTAAGACAGCCAGAGCTATGTAGAAAAACCTTCTTGAAAAACAAAACAAAACAAAAAAGAAATGATTCCTAGTGATATTTTGCTATACTCTTAGATTGGTGCCTTATCCAGTTGTATCAGAGAGGTTGCCTCCAGCAGCTGGTTGGTGAAGATACAGAAGCCCACAGCCAAACATTAGGCAGAGAAAGAGAGCCCAGATTGGAGGTCTCCATTAGGTCCTCTCACAGAAGGGAGAGAAGAGGAATTGTGGAAACCAGAAGGGACAAGGACATTGGGAGAGCATGGCTTGTGGGATCAACTAAGTAGGGAGTTCACAGAGACTGAAAAGGCAATCATGGATTCTGTGTAGGTCTGCAATAGGCCCTCTGCGTATATGTTCTGGCTGTGTAGCTTGGTGTTTTGGGGGACTCCTGACAGTGGGAGTGGGGTTGTCTCAGACTCTTTTGCCTGCTTTTAGGACCCCCTTTCTCCTATTGGGTTACCTCACCCAGCCTTGATTTGAGAGTTTGTATCTATTCTTATTGTATCTTGTGCTATGTGAGGTTGATGTCCCTGGGAGGCCTGCTCTTTTCTGGGGAAAGTTGGGATTGGAGAGGGGTAGAGGGGTGGAGGTGGGGGTATGAATCTGGGGTACAGGAGGTGAGGAGGGAACTGATAGGAGTGGAGGGAGGGGAATCTGCTATCAATATGTATTGTATGCAAGAAGAATAAATTAAAAAATTAAAAGAAAAAAAATATTATTCGTCTGAAAACAATTAAGACAGAAATAGAGAAGAGAAAGGTGATCTTGAGTCAGGCTAAAAACATGGGAGACTCAATGAAAAAAATTGTGAATTCCATGTCATAAAAATGTAAAATCTTGGGCCTGTCATAGTGGTGGTGGCACACACCTTTAATCCTAGCACTCAGGAGGCAGAGGAAGGCAAATCTCTGTGAGTTTGAGGCGGCCAGCCTCATCTAAAAATTGAGTTTCCAGACAGCCAGAGCTGTTACACAGAGAAACTCAGTATCAAAAAAAGTAAAAATTTTTTCAATTTGAGGTTTGGAGGAAGAAAAGGGAGGGGGAAATTATGTGCTGGATAAAAGGGCTGAACAGACATTTCACTAGAGATTTATACTAATTTTCTGTAAGCATATTTAAAGAATGATCAGTCCAATTTCTTATCAGAAAACTCAGATCAAAATAACAATGAAAAATATAAAATATATTAAAAAATAAATTAACAATGAAATACTATTTTAGACTCAGTAGAAGTGCTATAACTAAAAAGACAGACAATAAGTGTTGGAAAGGATGTGGATAAATTGGAATGCTCATATGTTTTTGATGGTATTGTAAAATGGTGTAGCTAGTTGAGAAACAGCTTGGCAGCTTCTTAACAAGTTAAGCACAAATCTGCAATATTATACAATAATTTCCCTCTTATAAACCTACACAAGAGAAACAAAGACACATGTCTGCAGAGAGAATTGCATACAGATGTCTATAATAGCATCATTCACCATCATCAAAATAAATGTCTATCAACATCTTTGTTTTTGTTGAGGTAGGAATGGAACTCATAGCCCTATGCATATTAGATGAGCACTGCATTACCAAGCCATACCTCTAGGCTACCACCAAATTTTGATTATTAAATACGTCTAAACATAACATGGAATGATATTCAACAATCAAAAGAAACAAAGTACTGGTACATGCCAAAACATGGATGAAACTAAAAAACACTGTTAAGTGAAAAGACTGTGTGGTATCTAGAGTTTAGTGTAGTTGGATAGCTACACTACAGCAGAATACCATATGACTGCCCAAACAGAAAAGAAAGAATAGCACTTCATGTAACTGCTCAAATAGTAAAAAAACATACAACTCAGAACAATATTCTCCACTATTAATGTTTTCCATAAAATTAGCTGTTCAAACCCTCTTGAGAAGCCCACCCCCTCTTGAGTGTATCATTTTACCCTATAATAATATCTCCCAATTCTTTACTCTGTTTTTGTTTCTAAAGTCATTCTCTGCCAGTGACAAGAATTTAGAAACAATGCATTAGAGATCTCCACCTGATCTATTTTTGAGATGTCCCAAATTTCACATGCTGGTAACAAAGCTGGAAAAAAAAAAGAAAAGAGAAAGAAAAAAAAGAAGCAAGTCTATAATATAAAATATATTGATAAATTGTCATGTACTATTTACGCTTACTGAAAAGCTGTATCTGGAAGTAGGGTAGAGTAGAACACCCCTAACCCCCAGCCTGAACACCAGCATTTCACATCCAAGTGTATTTGTCTCAAAGTGTCTTCCAGGGCCCCTTTTTTGGGAATAGGTTGGCCTTGTGGTCGTGTGACAAGAAGAAAGGTAAAAAGCAAACAGCTGAAGGTACTAAAACATTATGTTCTTTAGATCAACTGAGAAGTAAACTATCTCCAACACAGGTTACTATTGTTTATCTCATGGTATAAAAATACTTGCAGTGGGAACAAGAAGCTGGAAGCTTATCCAGGAGAGCCTCTTAACTGGGAACTCCAGCATGGCTGCTTCTTCCACAGTTGACTTCTGAAGGGTATTGTAAGCCCTCTTTTGATGATGTTGCTTTTGTTTGATCTCTCTTAATCAGTCTACTCCAGTCATCACTGCTGGATATTGTAAGCACTTGATTTAATAATGTTTGGTTGCTTCTATTTGTGACATGTTCTTTTATTTTTGCTTGCCTCATAAAACTCACTCCTTTGAAATCTAAAGATCATTCTCTACATCTTACAGAATAGTCACAAAAGACCACACACTGTATGATTTCATTTAGATAAAAAGGCCAAAAAAACAAATCTAATAAAGACAAATGTAGATTGTTGGTTGTGTACAGCTAGCTACAGGAATGGGGAGGGACTGCAAATAGACCATAGGGTGATGATGACATTAGAAATTTGGATTGTGATGACAGTTGGTCCACTCTTTAAAGATATTATCTTAACTTGTACAATAAAAGTGGGTGAAAATTATGGTATGTAAGTTCATGAAAAAAAAAAGTAAAGGAGGTGGAAAGTAAAGTTAAAAGAAATGACTTCTTGGAGTGGAGAGCATCACAGATTTTATTCTATCACCAGCTCCTTGCCAAGATAAATTTAGAGAACAAGCTTCAAGAACACGTGAGGGAACTTTATTTTAATAATGCAGGCAGAAATTCACATATTGCATCATTCACTTAGTATATTAGTATAAAGTTTCCATGCTATGGATGATTTTATAAATCTGATTCAGACTTTTAAAAAGTATACTTAGTATATTTAGTATTTAACTAAATTCTTCATTATAATGCTACTATTTTTCAACTTCCATTGAAAATTCTCTTTTTTGAGATAGGCTATCTCTCTGATTGCCCTGAAACTCACTATGTAGACGAGGTTGGCCTCAAATTCATAGAGATCCACCTACTTCTACCTCCACCATGCTGAATTAAAGGTGTGGCTACCCTTCCCACCTTGAAAACTCTTTATCAACAAAGCTACTATGTATGGGCACAGTTTTTGGCTATCCTTTGACAAATTTTTATGGGGCAGTGGTATTGCTGAAAACAACACACTTCTAGCTTGCTGGCATGAAAAAAAGGAAGGAGAGTATCTTAGGGTTTTTATTGCTATGAAGAGACACCATGACCATAGCAACTCTAATGAAAATGTTTAATTGTGGTGGCTCACTTACATTTTCAGAGGTTTAGTCCATTATCATTATTGTTGGGAGCATGGTGGTGTGCAGACAAACATGGTACTGGAGAGGTAGCTGAGAGTCCTACATCTTGCGGGCAACAGGAAGTTGACTGAAACACTGGGTGGTGCCCTGAGCATAGGAAACTTCAAAGCCCACCCCCCTACAGTGACACACTATCTCCAATAAGGCCATACTCACTCCAACAAAGCCATACCTTCTAATAGTGCTGCTCTCTATGAGACTATGGGGGCCAATTACATTCAAACTACTACATTGCACTCCCTGTCCTCCTTAAGCTTATAATAATATCATAATGCAAAATGCATTTAGTCCAACTTCAGAAGTCCCCATAGTCTATCACAGCCTCAACAATGTTTAAAAGTCAAGAATTCAAAGTTTCTGCTAAGACTCATATGATCCCTTAACCTAATGCCCTATAAAATAAAATAAAATAAAAAATAAGATCACACACTTCCAACGTATCATGGCACAGTATATACATCACCAGTGTTTCAGTCACCTTCCTGTTGCCTGCAAGATGTAGGACTCTCAGCTACCTCTCTAGTACCATGTCTGTCTGCAAACCGCCATGTTCTCCACAATGGTGATAATGGACTAAACCTCCAAAATGGAGAGAGAGAGAGAGAGAGAGAGAGAGAGAGAGAGAGAGAGAGAGAGAGAGAGAAGGGAGAATAGTGAGAAAATACTGGACTAAAGCAAGACCAAAAACTAGCTGGGCAAACTCCAAACTCTGCATCTCCATATCTGATGTCAAAGTGCTCTTCAGATCTACAACTCCTTTCAGCTTTGTTGACTGCAACACACTTCTTTCTCTTGGGCTGGTACCACACTCCCTGTTAGTAGCTCTCTTTAGCATATCTTCCACAACTCTGGCATCTATAATGTATTGGGTTATCCAAAGCAATCCAGGCTTCAGTTTCACAGCTTTACACAATGCCCTCTCTATTAGGTTTTCCATTCAGCGACACCCCTGATATATGCCAGGCCTTAGTGGCTTTCTGTAGACATGGAGGCAAATTCTAAAACTCATTTCTTCTATCCTTGACTCTAAAACCAGAAGCACATGGCTGAAGCTTACAAGTGCTTCAGCTTGCTGGGGTTGGAAAATGGCCCCCTCATTCAATTACATCTTCATCAGTTTTCTGTCCTTCATTGCCTAAGCTTGGTTGTCCTGAAACATGCTCTGTAGACCAAGCTGGCCTCAAACTTAGAGGTCTCCCAGCCTCTGCCTTCCCAGTGCTGGAATTAAAGGTGTGTCCCACCACACACAGCTCTAAGCTTTCCTTTAGTTTCTTTCCACAAGTTGGAAATTTAGCTGAGTGAGATCTTACCTTGAGGTCACTACTCCCTTTATTTCATTTTTCAATCTGTTTAATCTCCTCGAACACAGGTCTTAGCTCCACTCTACTTCCTGGTGCTCTTTTTCTCCTAAAAATTTTGTAATTTACTCATCTTTCTCCTTTTCATTATAAATCTTCATTAGAGTTACCACTAATAACCACATGACATAGTATTTTGAGATTTCTTCTGCCAATGGAATTAATCCAAAACTCTTCACTTTAGCTTCAGGCAGACTTTTTGGACAAGGGCAAAATGCAGCCATTTTCTTCACCACAAGAATGATCATAAGGTATCATACTAAAATTCTTCTCTGTAACCCCTTGAGCAACCCTCCACAGTTCATCAAATCACATTCAACACCACCGTCTTCCATGTTCCTACTAGTATGGCACATTAAACAGTGCTTAAAACATTTCACTGCTTTCATAACCCAAAGTAGCAAAGTCCAAATTCCTCCAAACAAAAACATGGTCAGGCCTATTATAGCAATACTCCTGTGGGGGGCCCAAAACAGCTTGACCCCACAGTTGCTATGACAGGCTTAGGGGGCCCAGACACAGCTCTGTGACAGGCTTACTGACAGGCAACACCTGGATCCAAGAAAATCCATAATATAACACCAACCAGGGATCCACTCAGGGATGGGCTAGCATCTAAGGGGAAGTACCAGACATCTCAAACACTCCAACCATTAAGATTAGATAAGATTGCCAGATGTTCCTGAGCCTAGCATGGACCTATTTCCCCTTTTTACCAAGATACCTCTTAGACAAGTGTCAGCCAATCAGGGTCCTGAACCCTGGAAATTCCCTCACCCCAACTTCTGCTATGATTAAAAACCCTACCCTGCCTGGGTTTGGGGTTCTCTGCTTTCACTGCTCTGTTGGACAGACAGGGAGACCAAGCTCTGAGCTTGAAATAAAGGCTCTTCACTTTTACATATGGGATTCATTCTCTGTGGTGGTCTTTTGGGGGTCCGTGTGATCTGGGCATAACATTCCAGTCCCTAATACCAACTTCTATATTAGTTAGGGTTTTATTGCTGTGAAGAGACACCATGATGACAGCAACTCTTATCAAGAAAACATTTAATTGGGGTGGCTCACTTACAGTTTCAGAGGTTATCATCAGGACAGGGAGCATGGTGGCATGCAGGCAGACGTGGTACTGGAGAGGTAGCTGAGAGGCCTACATCTTGCAGGCAATGTGGAGTAACTGAAACACTGGGCAGTATCCTGAGCATGGGAACCTTCAAAATTTCCCCCCACAGTGACACACTTCCTCTAATATCCATAGCCACTCCTACAAAGCCATACCTGATATGAAGTCATAACATGCCCCCACAGTTGGGCATGCCTGGCGGACCTAGACACTTCCGGCTAGTTATTTCCAGTTCAAAATAGCTATTTCTGGGTCACGTGACTAGGACCCCATGGCTTTACGTGGTTATGTAAAGCGTGCACACAGCCATGTGATCTATGCGCATGCATGGAGTAGCCACATGAGTTCCTGTATGCACATGCAGCCCGCCCTTTATAAACTGGCGCCATTTTGCACCAGCCTCTCCTTTCCCTCTTGACCACGTGTGTTTCCCACAGGCCTGTTCACATCTGTCTCTTTCTCTCCTATCTTAATAAAAACTCTTCTGTGGATTTGTCATGTTTCAGGACGTTTCCTCACAGGGTAAGAGCGCCAAATAACTAACAATACCTCCTAATAGTTCCATTCTCTATGAGATTATGAGGGCCAAATACATTCAAACTACTACAGAGAGAAAATGCATTCTGGATAGAATTGAACTTTTTATTTCTCTCTTATTAATTTGTCAAAGAATATATTTTCTGATTCATATAGTCACCTGTATTAGTATTTTTGCAACAGCCTATTGGTGAATTTTTCATTTGAATACTTAAATTCCTCTGTTCTTTTTTAATTTAATTTTTATTTTTTTTGAGGATTTTATACACAAGTGTTATATTTACATAATTTCCACACCTTCTTCTTACCCTCCAACTAATCCTGTGTTCTTCTCATAATCCCTCTCAAGTTTATGACCTCCTCTTCTATAATTATTATTGTTGCACACAGACATGAACAGAGATACATACATACATACATACATACATACAGACAGACAGACAGACAGACACACACACACACACACACACACACAATCTAGTGGTCCATTTAATGTGGGTCTTAGGTACACAAGTTTAGTGCTTACCACTTGGGATCATATAATCTATCAGGAGCCTCATCCCTGAAAAAGACTGATTCTCCCCCTCTCAGAAGCCATTGATTGCCTTGTGTTCTTCATTTGGGGATGGGAACTTGTAAAATTTCTATCTTATGTTAGCATGTTAACTAGCATGGTCATAAAGCCGGTCTTGTTTAGGCAATAATATTGTTGAGATATAGGTACAGCATCCCTGTCACTTCTAGAAGATACTATCTAGCAGCAAGTGTCATGGTACTCTGACTTTTACAATCTTTCTACCTTCTTTTTTTTATTATTATATTCCTTGATTCCCAGCATGATTACAACTGATATTGTAAAGGTAACCAGCAGCTGTCTAACTAAAGACTTGCTCAGTAGGTGAGGGAATTCATGGCTGGTACTGTAAACCTTGCCAACTAGGCTTGTGAGGTCATTGATCTTAGAGGAGAGCCTAGTACTGCCATTTTCCTAAACTAGTATAATTTCTAACTGCATTCTAAATACTTTCTCTTATGCCCATGGGTAAGTGTAGCAGATGGGGACTATTCCAAAGATCTATAACTGCTCAAAATGAAGAGAATAAGTGACTGTGTGGTGACCAGACCCAACTGGTACATCTATCTATACCACAACCCCCACATCTGAATCTTATACCTTTATTCCATTTTTTAACCTGCCCAGGTTGCAGATAAATGTTAACTTTGGCTTTCTCCCCCACAATGCTTGCAATTGTATGGGCTTATTTTGGGCCCAAAGCAAATATAAATACCTCCTGAATGGAAGTGGGTGGTTCCATGTCCTGTATAAAACTTGCACTTTTGGGTAGATAAAATTATAGTCTCCTTTGACATATATTTATTCTTTATCCCCTTTCATCTCTGAGTACAAGATAAGGAATGGGGAAACAGGTTCCAAAAGTGCAGTTTCTCTCTGTCATTATTGACTTTTTTCATGATTTCCTCCCACCCCCAGGTACAGGAATTCAAGTAGCTAATATGCAAGTAGTTGTTGAAATGAGTGATAAGCAGCACTGGTGGCAGCGCTGGTTACTGCATGGAAAGGTCATGGTCACAACAGAACCCAGTATTAGTTTTATAGCTTTATTAGTAGGAAGTGGGTGGAGACAAGAGAACCAGGCCTGGGAGGGGGGAAGCGCGTGCAGAGAGAGGGAAGATGGTGGGGGGAGAGAGCAGAGCAGAGAGAGAGGGTGGGGTCTCAGTCATGGCTTTTTAAAGCATAGATGGGCTTACAGAGCCAGGCCATGCATGTGAAGATTGTATGACCATGCCACATGTATGTGATCACCAGCACACACTGATGACATAAGACACAAGACCCTTTGCTTAGCTCCTGAACTGCACATGTGCAGTCATGCAGCTAGAGTGAGGGAAGAATTCTAACATTCCAAACTTTTTGCTTATTATAAAAAAGCAAGTGAAAAGGAATAGGGGCATGGTTTCTCCTGGAAAAACTACTTCCATCTGACTTAGTGGGCATCAGTTGGCTCTTAGGAGGGTAGGTAAGGGGGCTTCTGAGGTAGACAGGCATCCTGGGATGGTGGGCTGTCCTGATGCCTCAGAGCTGTTCATCTTTCTTGGCTTGGCACTCTGGCTGCTTTTGTGTCTGACAGGATGCTGGTGAGATAGAGAAAAGCTTAGGGAAAAAATTTTATCTTCAGGGAGGTCCCAGAGTGAGGGAAGGGGAGTCTCAGGATCAGGAATTTGGGTTGTAATGCAGATCTGACCCATCCAGATGGATTCAAGCTGGTTTCTGGAGCTTACAAAAATTTTGAACATATGAAGAAGCAGCCATGAGAAAATTAAAGTCTTGGGCTGATGACCATTGTAGTGTTTGTTACTCTGCTTGTATTGATTAGTGTTAATAAGAGAGAGAGATTGGAACATGTTATTAATTTTTTTTTCTTTTTGTTTTTCAAGCCAGGGTTTCTCTGTGTAGCTTTGTGCCTTTCCTGGAACTCACTTGGTAGCCCAGGCTGTTTTTAATTTTTTAACCTGAGATAAGCTTTATCAGAGAGAGATTATTTTAAGGCACATGTTTCCTTTACTAGTTTAGCACCCAGGAGATACAGGTGATCAATTGTTGAGAGCATTTAACAGTAATAGATGGTTATGTTAAAGTCTGTTTTTGTAGCGCTCAGACACTTTTGGGTCTGGGGGTGTAAATACCTTTTAACTGTTACAGTTTCTTAGTTGATGATCCCTGGACTCCAGCTTTGTGATGGTCCTGTAACAATTAGCTGAGCAGTTAATTAGGAGAGGGAGGTAGGAAGAGAAAAGCTTGTGAGGTGAGAACTCATTCTTTTGGAATTAGGGACAAGGCAGAGAGCAGAGCCCTGTCTGTGTGCCTGAGGAGGAGAAGCACTTCTGACAGGTCTGGAATAGGGCACACGGAGGGAGCAAATGAAATGAAAGCTTCTATCTTAGCTGGAAAATCTTTTCCCATTAAGTAACTCTGAAAGTACAATTAAGTCTGGTGAGGTGGGTAAGGCTATCCTCCCTACCCTGACAATAAGGAAACGAGGAGTGGTGAGACCCTAAACCTCCTCAGGACTAGGTGAGTGGCTCTGGTGTCCAGAAGGAAGGAAAAAAATCACTTCCATGCTGTGTTCTGGGTTCCCTGTGAGCGAGCCTGTGGCAAAGCCTAGGTCTGCTGGAGGTCTTAGTTTGATGTTCCCATGCCCCTTGGTGCCTGGGTACAGTCAGCTAACCAGTTGTCTCTCTAGGTGGCACTTTGAACAAGGCTCAATTGATGGGCACGCACTAGCCCATGTGGCCTTCTCCCCCTCTTAAAACAGGGACCCAGCAGCTTTCAGGAGCCAGTAGGACAGTGTGTGCCAGCACTTGGCAATTCTGTTCTTGGGATTTTTCATCTCTCCCCTGGTACACCTTAAATGCCACAGATGAAACTTCTGTCTGTGGGGTCTGGAGCCTTGCTCTCCAGATGCTTAAGTTTTAGCCCTAATGTCAGGGAGCTCTGGGAGACAAGAGGTAGATTTTATTCCATGTCTTGAAAAAAATTTTTTTTGATATCTGCTGGCTTGAGGACAGCTTTAGGAAGACCCACCAGGAGGTAGGGTGTAAACTGATCTCTGGCTAAAGAGCCATCCTGATTACTGTGATCCCCATGTGGGTCATGATCATAAACTTATTTGCATACATCCTAGCCTGCTTTCAGACCCATCTGTGCTTCTCAGGGCAGCTTGAGAAAGAGTGGGAGGAGTTAAGGTGAGAACCAGGGTTGGGCAGAAGTGGCCTGCCCAATACTGGAGAGTGGAAGTCAGATAGGTAGAAGTGGTTGCACATGGCAGAGAAAGAATCAGAAATGGAGAGGGAGAAGGGTTCAGAGCTTTAGTAGAAAGCTTGGGAATAAGGTAACTCTTTTCATTTGCCCGTTCACTGGCAGAAGTTAGATAATTCCCATGAAATATCAGGGTTGAAGCAGCCATTATGCAGCCAAATTTACTGGTATTTGGGGATATTTAAGGCATTTGTCAGAGGACGACTGGAACCATGGGAGGGAAGCCCCCATGTCCCATGGCTGCAGCTGAGAGAGAAAAAATAAAAAATTAAAATAAATGGGGTCAGACTCCAGTCCCAGGTATCCCCAAGGTTGGAGAAGAATCTATGAATCAGCACAGGGTTACTCTGCCCTTCATCAAGAGAGGAGTAAGGGCTAGGAGCATAAGCAGCACGAGGACCCCCAGGGGTCTGACAACATTGACCTCTTCATCAAGAGAGAGAATGAGTTGGTGCCTGCGCAGCCTGAGGACACCCTGGGGGTCCAGTGTGAGGAATATATCTCAGGCTACAGGTGTGGGAAATAGCAGGGGTCAGAAAGGGGAAAAACTCACCAATCTGGTTGGCGTGTGTGGTGTGCAGGTCTGGTGGTTGGGCAAATAAAAAAGCGAAGCGGGCAGTCGCAGGTCCAGTGAACTGCAGTATAAGTTTCTCACACTCAGCCCCAGATGCAGAGCAGCGGAAGAAACCATCTGAGTCATGGCACCAATGAAATGAATGATAAGCAGTGCTGGTGGCAGTGCTGTTTACCATATGGAAAGGTCATGGTCATGACAGAACCCAGTGTTAATTTTATAGCTTTACTAGAAAGCAGCAGGGGAGGGGGAGACAAGAGAACCAGGCCTGGGGAGGAAAGCACGTGCAGAGATAGGGAAGATGATGTCGGGGGAGAGCAGAGCAGAACCGGGAGGAGGGGGGTCTGAGTCATGGCTCTTAAAGGTGCAGATGGGCTTACAGAGCCATGCCAGGCTTGCACAAATTGTGTGACCACACCGTGCATATGTGATCACCAGCGCACACTGATGATATAAGATGCAAGACCCTTTGCTTAACTCCTGTGTGGTCATGCAGCTAGAGTGAGGGCAGAATTCTAACAGTTGTACCATGAAGATGTGGGTATATCATGAACTTAAGACATTGTTGAACTAAACTATTCTAGAAGTAACTGTAACATTAAGAGCTTAATTCATGGTTTACTAAATGTGAATTGTGAATCTGTTCACTGGTAAATTATCTGGTCAACATTTTTCCTTTAAAGATGGTAAATTTTAAGCATCTTTCAAAACCCATTTTTGAAACACACCTGTACCTCTAGAAATTAAGTAACAATGTGAATCCTGCATAATGGCAGGATTTTATGGCATCCATGAAAGTTAGAGTTGGTTGCTATTTATATATTCTGTGACTAACTTCATAATATTCAGTTCTACATAGTTTTACCAGGAGACAAACTGGAATAAGCTCATACAGCATTGCTTAACATTTTCAGTAAGGAAGTGCCCAACTGGGGCTGGAGAGAAGGTTCAGGGCACTTACAGCTTTTGTAGAGGACCTGGGTTAGGTTCCTACCACCCTCTTCAGGTAGCCCACAACTGCTCATTACTCCAGTTCCAGGGGACCTGATATTTTCTTCTTACCTCTGTAGGCATTGCATACATACAAGGTACATATACAGGCATGCAGGCAAAAACTCATACACAAAAAATAGATAAGGCTGGAAGTATCTAAGGGTTCTTTTCACTTTCCCATGATAGATTTGATTTGCTTGTTAAAGGTATACATATATCTCTGTTCTCTCTCCTTAAACATCTATGCTCAAAGAAGGTGGCAGCTTTAAGAGCAAACACTTCAGCCTCTTCATGTAGAACATTCTTAGAAAGTACACCTGTGAGCCATAAAAAAGATTATTTGTCTTTGATTTACTCTTTATGTAGCTTCTATATCTCCACATATCCAGTAAAATCTTTGTTGGTATAATGGCATCCTGCTTCAGGAATTTGATGGCTGTAACAGGAAACTTAAAAAGGTCTTATTAATGAAACCAAACCCGAGGCCAGTTATTGGGGTGATTGCTGGAAGATCAGAGAAGCAGAACAAGCCACAGTTTTCACACCTCACCAGTTCCTCAGCTGGTCTTGTTTTCTCAGACTGCAAGCTTCTGAATCCTCATCCCAATGGCTGTCAGCTGAATTGTGCTCGAAAGCCTGATCCCATCCTCATCCCCAATGGTCAGGGAAAAAGCATGTAGTTAGTTAAACTTTGGAGCAACACAGTTCAGCTGAGATTCATGTGGAGGAGGACTCAGAAGCTTCCAGCCTGAGGAAACAGGATCACCTGAGGAACTAGCAAGGTGAGATAGCTGTGGCTTGTTCTGCTTCTCTGATCTTCCAGCATTCACCCCAATAATCTGCCTCAGGTTTGATTTCATTAATAAGAACTTTTAAGATTCCTACTACAGATGGCCTTGAATAGTGACCCTTTTCCTCTTTCTTCTCTGTTTCCTGCATACTATCTTTTATTTTTTTCAGATTATGTGATTGAATAAGATTGTGATGTCAGACACCAGCTAATGGGGATAAAACTCATCACATGAGTTGGAATAAAACCCAAGTGCACTTCTGGTCCATGTATGATCTTCTGAGCATACCCTTTGGATCAAAAGAAAAGTTTGCTTTGTCCAGGCACTTCAGCAGGAGTGGTGGTCTCTTTCTTTGTGATCCAGAACTTTTTTCTAGTACACTACTATTCAAACTAAAGATTGCCTCAGTTGAGAGTCATTAGGAATCAGATCCTGAGGTGGAAATCAGCATAAAGGTGTTTAGTGGACATTCTTTTTGGATCAATACCTGTGGAGAGGAGAGGACAGCAACATCTGGAGATGGAGAGCTTGAAGTCAATTGATCTGTAAGGGGCTTCTGGTATTAGGATGGCAAGGAACCAAGTCTTCATATTCCTTAAATTGTTCAGACTTAAGTGCTATGGTTGACCTGGTTTGGTCTTGAACGAAGGGATTTATTTATTTTATTTTATTTTTTTTACCCAAAGATATCTTTCAAAGTGGCTAACTAAGAGCTAGACTCTGGCACTCTCAGTAGCTACAGGAATGAGTTCTTCAGTTCTGAAAAAGAATCTCAAATAGTACTTCATAGTGTTTACAACTACAACCAGCCAATACTGTGGTTGATATGACAATTACCTTAGTAATTCCAGGGAACTGGGGAATGGAGAGAAGAAATGCCACCCTCACTAACCATTTGGAATGGTACCATCAGAACATCTAGTCATAAGTTCTAGTCACGTGACAGCAGTTTCCTTTTTTTTTACATTTGTTCTGGAAGTTTTGTTCCTTACATAGTTGGTAGCAAAGGAATTAAGCTCCTCCCTATTATCCAAGTAGGACACATTGTTAGTTAGAAAAATTCAATAAATGTATCTCTTTCTATAGGACTTCACAACAAAAATTCTTTGAAAGGCTATTTCTGATGCTTGTCTCAAAGGATGCCTACCAGAAAAAACATACATTTTTTAAAAACATATGTCTAGGGTGCCATGTGTTCTAGTTTTCCTAGGAGAGTACTGATTTATGCCTTTGTTCCAACATAATTATTAGTAGTACATTTTCACCTTAAATACTCAGACTGATTATATGGTGACCTCACAAACACTAGATAGAATGTGATTATCCACAAGAATAATATGCTGCATGATAACTTTGAAAGACCAATTTAACATTTATTCCCAAGTTAATGCCATTGACTCAAAAATTTTTAGAACTCTGCTTTTGAGAATGCTGGTGGGCTTTGTATATGATATATTCACAAGGGCTATCATTTCCTTTGCATTCTATCTAATTCTGTCTTCCCATTATTCCCTCACACAACTTTCCTCCATCATAAGAAATAATCCTGTTTCCCACTGTCTTAGGTTTCTATTGTTGTGAAGAGACACCACAACCATGGCAATTCTTATAAAGGAAAATATTTAATTGAGGTGGGGGCTTAGAGTTTCAGAGGTTTAGTCCATTATCATCACAACAGGGAGCATGGCAGCGTGCAGGCAGACATGGTGCTGGAGAAGGCATTGCTGTAATGTTGATATGCTGGCAACAGGAAGTTGACTCTCAATTGGAGTAACTTGAGCATAGGAGACCTCAAAGTTCATGCCTACAGTAAGACACTTCCTTCAACAAGGCCACACTTCCTAATAGTGCTACTCTCTTTGGGGGCCACTATCTTTCAAACCACCATACCTACAGTGGAATTATTCCCTGTGCCCTTGGGAATTGGCCTTAATGGAGTTTGTTTCCTAAGTCAATGTGAGAATTGTAGTTACCACAGAGTATGTCTAAAATCACAACTTTCTCCCACTCCCTTTCTCTCTCCTTCCCTCTTTTACATAGTATATCTAATAATATAACAGAAGGTAATCATAACTGATGTGCACTGAAATTCATAGCTCTTTTCTTTATGACTGAATTCTGTACTAATGGACAAAGACAGAAAAGCAGCCTGGGGGAGAGGAAAACATTAGTTTCACTAACTCTGGGATTCAGGGAACAGGTAGGCAACAACAGTGTGTTTTCTAGCAGTGAAAACATTACCTTAACATTATCCTCTTGTGCTAGTGCATGAAATAGTAAGGTGATGGTCAACAAGGATTGTGGCTAGGGCAGATGTCTTCTATTTTTGCCAAATCACTCCTACATTGCTGACTTCTGTCTTTGTGATGTCCTTTGATCACTGATGGGCAGAGCACACGTGGAAGGTTCTGAAAATAGAATGATACATCAATTAAATTGATTCCAATGTTTCTTTCAATCAATCCCCTTAGCTCCTCACAGTTTCAAATACTTGTCCTTTTCTCCCACTTTCCTAACAAGTTATTTGATCTGTTGCTGTATGCCAATCTTCACATTAGAGTCTGCATCCCAGGAAACAAACCCCAAATACTTCTCAAATATGTTTGTTGCTTATATCACTCTGTGGTTTACATCATTGTTTCTGCTGCCTGAGAGCTCCAGATAATAACCATGCCTCATCTTCTAATACTACTGATTGTTTCTACCTTCTTTTGGGACAGGAGCCAGACTGCAGATGCAGCTTCAACTATGATGATTATGCTGGGTTCTAATACCCAGCTATGACCTGGTAGACCAATAGAGGTACAATGTTCACCATCACTTCCTCTGAGTGTGGTAGAAAACAACATTCTGTGGGGATGAATTTGATAAATAAGAGAGGATGGATGAGTTTCTCTGAGTTGTATCTTTGAAAGCTACCCATATCACTGTGAACTAGCTGGATGTTGTTAAGAAGCTATGGCTAGTTCTGTAACACATTATCTACAAAGGCTTTATGTGCCCTGTCACCTGCCCATGCTTTCCTACTTACATAAGTCCCCCACAACTTCCTCCTGCCTTCCCACCTGCAAAAACTCTCCCAACTGCACTAGCCTTCTTACCTATATAGGACTTCCCACCTGCTCATGTCTTCCCACTTGCATAAGCCCTCCCACCTGCCTCTGCCTTCCCACTTGCATAAGCCCTCCCACCTGCTCATGTCTTCCCACCTGCATAAGCTCTCCCACTTGCTCAAGTCTTCCCACCTGCATAAGCCCTCCCACTTGGTCATGTCTTCCCACTTGCATAAGCTCTCCCATTTGCCTCTGCCTTTCCACCTGCATGAGCTCTCCCACCTGCTCATGCCTTTCCACTTGCATAAGCTCTCCCACTGCCTCTGCCTTCCCACCTGTATAAGCTCTGCCCCTGCCTCTGCCTTCCCACCTGCATAAGCTCTCCCACCTGCTCATGCCTTCTCACCTGCATAAACTCTCCCACCTGCCTCTGCCTTTCCACCTGCATAAGCCCTCCCACCTGCCTCTGCCTTCCCACCTGCATAAGCTCTCCCACCTGCCTCTGCCTTCCCACCTGCATAAGCTCTCCCACCTGCCTCTGCCTTCCCACCTGCATAAGTTTTCCCACCTGCTCATGTCTCTCCACATGCATAAGCCCTCCCACCTGCCTCTGCCTTCCCACCTGCATAAGCTCTCCCACCTGCCTCTGCCTTCCCACCTGCATAAGCTCTCCCATCTGCTCATGTCTTCCCACTTGCATAAGCCCTCTCACCTGCTCATGTCTTCCCACCTGCATAAGCCCTCCCTCCAATTTGCCTCTGCCTTTCTACCTGCATAAGCTCTCCCACCTACATATTATAGTTCTGCTTGCCTTTGCCCTCTTACCTGCATTTACCCTTCCACTTGCATATGCCTCCCAACTGTTTATTCTTTTTCCTATGCATACTTTCCCATAAGCAGATGCTCAGCAACTTGCATATGCCCTTCTACCTGTATATGCCCTGCTGCCTGTATATTCTCTTCTAACTAAAGATACTCTGTTATCTTTTTGTGCCTTGCCTCCATACTACCCTGCCTTCTTTACTACACTGTCCTTTCTCCTCCATTATTGCTCCCCAGGAAGAGCTCTCCTGAATAATGCACTGGAACACAAGCTTCCTTCACAATCTAGGATAACTCAAGCAAAACAGGATGTATCTTAGCACATAGGACATGGACTACCTTGTAATAAAAGCATGATTATTTTACATTAAAGCTGTTCCATAACAAATGAACCCTCTTTCCCACCTCAACTTTCACCACCATATTTGCAGAGCCACTTTTTTTAATCCAGAAAATTATACCCACTGTTAAATACCATTATTATAATTTGTTCTGTCCTATCTGAAATGAAAATAGTTATTATTTCCCAAATAGTCTGAAATGACTTTTTGTCATGTTACTTTGCCTAGTCTAACTCTTAATACTTATTCATCTAACATGGAGACAATTTAGCAGCAAAAATGATATGATCAAACTCTACCATTAAAGATGACTGCTCATGATAAAAGAGCTCAAGGGCTAAAAATAATTGCAGGTGTTGTACTGGGCCCAGGTATAGGTTTTGTCCATCTGGACTAGCTAGAGTATCAATAAGATGATAAAAGGAAATTTTGTCAGAAAGAAAAAATAAAAGGAAGAACAAAGATCCAAATCAGCCATCTTTTGAAGTGGTTTTTAAGCAAGAAGGCATTACTCAGAGATCCAAATGGAGTTGGCAAAATTTTAGCAAATCTAGTGAGTGGACAGAAACGTGGGACTTCATGCACTAGGCACTGGATTCTTGGTTGCTGATCAGTACTTCTTAGCATGGGTGGCAAACCTCTCACACTAGAGATGAAAAACCTTTGGGAATTCTCAGTAAAGGTATGATTTCGCCTGTGTTTTTGCTGCCACCAGGTTCTGAACCTGGTCTGGGTCTTGTCAGTTCTGCTTTTTTAAAATTTATTTTTATTTATGTATACATATGTGTGCTTATGTAAGTTTATGTGCACCAACTGCATACAGATGCCCATGGAGGCCAGAAAGCATTGGAAATCATGAAACTGGAGTTACAGATGGTTGTGAGTCAATTGATGTAAGTACTAGAAACTGAATCCTAGTCCTCTGCAAGAACAGTAAGTGCTCTTAACCTCTTAGCCAACCCTCTAGCCCAAGCTCTGCTTTTATTGAGCCAATATGGGTTTGTTGGAGTTGACTGCACAAATCTCAGGCAGGTTCATCTTTCAATGGATCAAATAGATAAAAGCCAGGAGGTGCCTCTGTTGCTTAAGGAAGGTGAATGTCCCTCTGTCTTAGTCAGTGTTCTATTGCTATGAAGAGGCACCATGACCAAGGCAACTGTTATAAAAGAAAGCATTTAACTGGTGGCTTGCTTATACTTTCAGAGGTTTAGTCCATTATCATCATGGTGGGAAGCATGGCAGCACATAGGCAGAAATGGTACTGGAGTAGTTGAGAGTCAAATCATGATCCACTGGCAAGAGAGAGGCTCTGGCTTGGCATGGGCTTTTGAAACCTCAAAGCTCATATCCAGTGACACACTTCCTCCAATAAGGCCACACCTAATCCTTCCAAATAGTGCCACTTCCTGGTGATCAAACATTCAAATCTTTGAGCCTATAGGGGACATTCACCTACCACATTCCACTCCCTAGCCCTCATAGGCTTATAGTCATATAATGAGAAAATGTATTGGGTCCAACTCTAAAAGTTCCCCTAGTCTACCAGTCTCAACTATGTAAAAGTCCAAAGTTCAAAGTCTCTTCTGAGACATATGGCAATCTCTTAACTGTAACCCCTTGTAAAATCTAAATAACAAAGCAGATCACATACTTTCAACATACAATGGCCATTCCAAAATGGAGAAAAGGGAACATTGTGAGGTAATATAATACTATACAAAAGCAAGTCCAAAAATTAGCTGGGCAAAGTCCAAACTCTGCATCTCCATGTCTGATGTCAAAGACTCTTTAGATCTCCAGCTCCTTTTAGCTTTGTTAAGTACAACATACTTCTCTCTCTTGAACTGGATCCACACCCAGTCTGTAGATTTCCTATGTCATCTCCAACATCTTGGGGTCTCCAACAGAATCCAGGCTTCAATTTTATGCAATGGCCCCTCTTTGCTTCCATGTAGGAATACCTCTGACACATGCTTGACCTCAACAGCTTTCCTTAGTTATGGAGGGAGATTCCACACCATCTTTCTTATATTTTTGACTCTAAAGCCAGAACCAGTTGGCTAAAGCTTTCTAGTTCTTCTGCTTGCTGGGGCTGGAACTTGGCCACTTTGTTCAATTATGTTATTTATCAGCTTTCTGTTTTCCATGGTTTCCGTTGCTGCTTAAACTTCTCTTTAATTACTTTCACAAATTGGAAGCTTAGCTGGGTGGGGTATCCTCCTTTATTCCATTTAGCATCAGGCTTTTCTTTAAACTTTCTATCTCCTTGAGCACTGGACTTAACTCCATTCCACTTCCTTGTGTCTCCTTCCCCTACAAACTGTACATTTTATATTTTTCCTTGCTCAGCTTGCTCCTTTTCATTACAGATCTGCATAATAGTTGCTACTAATAATCATAGGACAGGGTCAATACTAGGCTGTTGTAAAATCTCCTGTGCCAATGTCATTATTCTAAAACTCTTCAATTTAGCCTCAGAGAGATTTTCAGAAAAGGGCAAAAAGCAGTCACATTCTTTGCCAAAATATCAAAAGAATTGTCACCAGGCTGCTTACTAATATTCTTCTCTTCTGAAACTTCTTGAGCTGGGCCACCACAGTTCAAATGCCTTCAACACTGTCTTCCATGCTCCAACAAGGAGGGCCCATTAAGGGTCCCTTAAAGCACTCAACTGCTTTTCTAATCCACAGTTCCAAAGTCCACATTCCACCAATAAACAGCATGGTCAGACCTGTCACAGCAATACTGTGCTCCCTGGTACCAACTTCTGTCTTAGTGTTCTACTGCTGTGAAGAGACACCATGACCAAGGCAACTCTTATAAAAGAAAGAGTTTTATTGAGTCTTGCTCACAGTTTCAGAAGCTTCATACTTTATCATCATGGCAGGAAACAGCATTACACAAGAGCTGGAAAAGTAGCTCAGAGCTACATCATGATCTGCAGGCATCAGAGAGAGAACTGGGCTTGTCATGGGTCTTTGAATCCTCAAAGCTCATCCCCAATGACACACTTCCTCCAACAAAGGCACACCTGCTAATCCTTTCAAATAGTGCCACTCCCTGGTAACCAAGCACTGAAATCTATGAGCCTGTGGGAATGATTCTTATTCAAACTACTACACCCTAGTTTTCTGTTTCCTGTATCTCTAGTCTATGGCACCTTCACTTTTATGAATGCTTGCTGATACTGCTTTGTATGTCATATTTGGTCACTGACACATCTCTGCTGTGTGATGTTTTTATCTTTTCTATGCCTGCACAATCACATACACTCCTTTCCAAACACTATTTTATCCAAACCAGGAGCTTCTCATTGCTATCACATGAAGAACTAAGCTTCAGATATTAGATTTTATTATTTCTTCCAGGTAAACAGCCTTTTTCTACTCCAGAATTCCATAATGGCCTTTTTTCTCTTCTACTCTGGGATCTCATGTCACATATATTGTTATATCTTTTTTCTCTCCTTTATCCTTTAATCTGTGAAAGTCTTTCAGTCTTGCCTTTTGTGACCATAAAATTTCTAAAGATTTTATTTTATTTCTCTTTCCTTTCTTTCTTTCCTTTTCTTTTTTTTTAGATAGGGTCTCACTAAGTAGCCCTAGCTGTCCTGGAACTCACTTGTAGACCTTGAACTCACAGAGATCTGCTTGCCTCTGCCTCATCTGTGCTGGCATTAAAGGCATGAGTCGCCATGGACTGGCAGTAACCTGTAAAACTTTTGAGAGGGTCTCAGTTACTCTGTAACAGTGCTTTTAATTTGGAGGGTTCTTTTTTGCAATTAATCTCAGGTTGTGCAAGTTTTGCAGTACAATACATAAACTTGCTGTGCCTTCCTAGCACATCACTATAGGCTGCCCATTATTTGGTTAAGGTAGTGGCTGCCAAATACTCCTACAGCCTTTCCCTTTGACATTGATACAAATTGTAAAGAGATATTTTGCAATTATGCTAATTCCTCATCTTTCCTCAAAATTTCACCTACTTATTTTAGCACAGGTCTTGCCTGTGACAATTATTATTGTGGTATTTGCCATGGGGTAATTTTTCATTTCTCTCACTCTTTCCATTTTTGTTAACTAACTTTGTTAATTGATAGATATTATTTAATACACACAATTTCATATACGTATACAATATATTCTGATTACTCTCTTCCCCATATCCTCTTTCATCTTCCTCTCATTCCAGCCACACTACTAGTCTCTTATATTCATGACTTGGTTTTATTCTGTGACCCATTTAGTTTAACCTGGATCATCTGTGTGACCACTGGATTGGAACTATCCATTGCAACCTGATGGGATCATCAGTAAATACACAACTAAAAGTTAATGGTTCCCCACATACCTGAATCTCTCAGTAGCAAATAGCACAACTGAGGAGTAAGGCCCCTGAGCCTTTCCTCTACCCTTCTTTGGCTGCTGATGGGCCCATTCTTGTACAGTGTAGGCATAGATAGCTACTATGAATTTGTGATTATAAAGTTATGTCTCGCCCAGGAAATGATATTTCATAGCCATTCTCTGTATCTTTTGGCCCTCACATGCTCTCCAGCTTTCTATTTCATAATGTTCCCTAAGTATTGGAGGGCATAGTATAAACATTGTGTTTTTAGGCTGAGTACTTATTGGCACTCATTATCAGGGTTCTAACTCATTTAGAGGGTCCTGTGAAGCCAGGAGTATCTGAATTCACTGCCACTGTTCACTGCAAAGATAGTCTTCTCTAATTAAGGCTGAAAGTAATATGTCTGTAAACTTACATTTTTTTTTCAATTTGGAATTCCTCTGCAAGAGTATGAGAACTGTAAGCTCTCACTTGCTTACTTACATATGTAGTTATTTGTCAGTATAGATTTATGGCTTATTGTCTGTCATTGTTATTTTTCAAATTACTCACTTTGTGATCACTGGGATTCTGGTTTGTGCCTTTGTCTTCTTGACATATTTGTAAAATATTTAACTATATCATTTGTCTGTTTGCTTGCTTACTTCTCAAAGGAGCTCCACTCTTTTCCAAAGGAGAACTATATTTTAGAAAACAAGGCCTGGAGAATAATTCTTCTAATTATTTGCTAACTGCATCTATAGGCAGTAGATAGAACTAGATAATGTGTGTGTGTACTAATCCAGATATGCACATATCCATATTTCTGATGTGGGACAGAAAAAACCCCAGTATTTTTATTTAAAGCAGGTTGATTATAAATGTGATCTCTTTCTAAAGAAAAAGAGAGGATATGATATAGATATGATAGGATGAAAGGGTAGATTAAGGAGCTTACTTCTAAAGAGCAACAACTTGTTTAAAATGTTTTACATTGGTATAGATTTTAGTCTATTGATACAAACTTAATTTTGTTATACTGTGTGTATATTTCTACTCTTGTTTAAGATATTATGTTTGTACAGCTCATTTAAAATTGTAATGGATAATTAAAAATAGATTAATAACTGGTCATCTATGATAATCATACTCATAGCCATGTTAGTTAAGTCTTCTAGGTATACACAGAGATATTTCAGTTAGACAGGTAATCTTCAAATACTTCAAAGGTCTACAGAATATGGCATTTAAAATATTTTTAAAATTTAGACTTTCTGGACAGTGAGACATGTCTACTCCTGGCAGCACCAATTTACTTCAGAGAGGAGGATGGGCATTGAAGACACTTCATATGGAGTTTATCTTCACCTTGGCAAAAATAGCCATTTGGGCAAGAAACTGTTCTTGTGTGGACTGCTTGATCAACTGGACGTGCAGGACCCATAAAAAGGTGACCACTAAACTTTGCTTGACAAAATGGTCCTTCAGGTTCCTGCTTCGAAGAGGAAACTGCCAGACATTCTACAGGACACTAAGAAAAGTGACCGAGAGACTCTAGCCCTGTGGGCTGAAGACAAATGCCCCAACTTTACAAAGGAACATTAGATGTCTGTCCAGGCTGCCAGCTGTCTCTGTCTACCCTGCAAGACTCCCGAAAGTTGCTTGCATCCATCTCCTGGTTCTCAGGTAATATTATATCCTTCTGAGGTCTTTGATGTGGTTGAAGACTAGATAGTTATAATTTCCTCAGTTATGATAAACGATAAGTTAGATATAAAACCTTAGACTCACAAATATAAGATAGATAGGATATCTTCTTTAATATTGTAACTGTAATTCTTGTTGGATGATTGTTTTGTTATATGTAATTTTACTATGTAAAAGTTAAAACCTTCCTTTAAAAAAAAAAAGAAAAGGGGAAGTGCTGTGGATATCGCTCTGTGTAAATAAAGTTCTGATTGGCCAGTCGCCAGGCAGGGAGTATAGGCGGGACAAGAGAGAAGAGAATTCTGGGAGGTGGAAGGCTGGGTGGAGAAAGACACCGCTAGCCGCCGCCATGACAAGATGTAAGGTACTGGTAAGCCACAAGCCATGTGGCAAAGTATAGACTAACAGAAATGGGTTAATTTAAGATAGAAGAAGTAGATAACAAGAAGCCTGCCACGGCCATACAGTTTCTAGACAATGTAAGTTTCTGTGTGCTTTCTTGGTTGGGTCTGAGCGACTGTGGGACTGGCGGGTAAGAGAGACTTGTCCTGACTGGGCCAAGCAGGAAAACTCTAACTACATATTTCTCTCTTTTTTTTTCAAGACATAGTTTCTCTATGTAGCCTTGGCTGTCCTAGAACCCACTTTGTAGACCAGGCTGGTCTTGAACTCACAGAGATCTGCCTGCCTCTTCCTCTTGAATACTGAGATTAAAGGCATGTGCATGCTGGCCCTACATCTATATTCTTATGTAGCTGTATGTTTATGTCAAAGGCTGTAAGTTCCTTCTGACACCTCCAATTTCAATCAAACACCACAAGGTTTATTCTAATGTTTTTCTTATTTGAACTCTGAGACTGACAAATGTAGCTCTTATCATCTAAAATATATTGTTTTCTTTTTTCCTTGTTGGCCATCTGAAGGCAAGATGGGTCACCAGAACCTCTAGTGGAGTCATCCACAGATATTCACCTGGGGTTCTTGCTCTTTCTGCATCTACTCTAACTGCCATGGTCTGATCCAGAAATTTGGTCAGGGTTTTGATTAGTATGTGAAGGACATAGGTTTCATTAAGTTGGATTAAGTGACCTTTAATGGACTTTTCAAAACCTAGACAAAGAGGCCATATTAGTCTCTTACATAAAAATAAAAACAGACTTTAAGACCTACAAAAATATATCATTCATGGATTTATTCAATTCCACCTTTCACACAAAATAATTTCAGAACTACCAACTCATATGTCTGTAAGAACCAGGTTTACTAACTAGAATGTGGCATTTGTGTGGAGTTCTTTATGTCTTTAGTTTTTAAGATATCTAGTGAAAACAGCCTCTTCTACAAACACTTAGATTCAGACTTTTCTCCCCTTTCTCATTCAGTGTGGTTAAGATATTCATTTGCAATACAGATTGGTTTAATTTATGACCATATTCCATTTTGGGTTGTGCTTACATTGGAAGAGCACATGCAATGTATGTTTCTTTTTATTTTTAAAAATTTAAAATAGAATTACATCACTTTTCTCCTTCTGTTTCTTCCCTCCATCTCTCCCAGCTACCAGCCCAAGTCCCCCCACCCTCCACTTGCTAGCTTCTTTTTCTTTGATTATTATTGTTACATACATATATGTATACACAAATACGTGTGTGTGTGTGTGTGTGTGTATAACTTGCTGAGTCTGTTTTTGACTTTGGTGTGTATATTGTTTCAAGGATGACCACTCTTCATTGGGCAAGATATAAGGGTGCTAATCCCTGGGAAAGGCTTCTCCTCCTCCCAGCAGTCATTTGTTGCCTGTAGTTCTTTGACTAGGAGTGGGATCCCATGAAAATTTCCCTATGAAGAAAGAGGTAAATCCATGTTAAAGAGTTCTGAGAAGCATAGTCTCCTCCTCATCAATTGTAACTTCCTCTCTCTCCTGTTGTTGACCATTCCGTGTAGAAGATACAATCTTTCATGTCTGGCATATCTGTCTCATACATGTTTTGCATGAGAAAGCAGATATATGTGCATTTTCTTATATTTTTCTTCTTGCAAGAAGTGTAGTATATTACAGGTATTTTTTCAGTTTGACATTTTTGTTGTTAGTCTATGGAGATATCAATCCTTGTGCTTTGTTTTAAATAGCACTGCACTGTGTAACTACACCATAAGTGTAGTTATTGAATCTCTCTCTTTTGTATACCATTTGGATTGTTTCCAGTATTTCATAATAAACATAGCTGCAAGAAATCATCCAGTGTGTGTGTGTGTGTGTGTGTGTGTGTGTGTGTGTGTGTGTGTGTGTGTGTGTTATTGTGGGAGATATAACTTCAAAGTATATTCCCAGCACTATGAATACATTGTCTCTCAGCCTTTAGTAATTTTATACTAAAGATATCAGTCTCATTTTGACAAATGCCTCTTGGTTTTGCAGTGTCTATGCATGTGTGTGCGTTCAAATATTTGTGGATGCATGTTTGTGGGGGTACATGTGGAGGCCAGAAATTAACACTGGGTATCTTCCTCAATTGCTTTCTGCCTTGCTTTGCCTAGTCTAGCTACTCAGCTTGCTCTGGGGATGCCTTGTCTGTTCCTGCTAGAATTACATTTGGTTACCAGCCTGCTCAATATTTATGTGGGGCTGGAGATCCAAACTCTGGCCTTCATGCTTATGTGGTAAACACTTTCTCTACAGAGCCATCTCCTTAGCCATGTTTAGGAACTCTTTGTCCTGTAAAAACATTTTAATTTTATCTTGTCTCTTAAATTAATCTTTTAACAGGTCCTCATCTTGTGTCATGGCTAGAAAACCAGTCCTTACATTGATGATAATAATATTTGTTCTCCTACCCTACCATGTGCACGTGTGTGTGTGTGTGTGTGTGTGTGTATGTGTGTGTGTGTGTGTGTGTGTGTGTGTGTGTATGTGTGTGTGTGTTTCAAGACAGGGATTCTCTGTATAATAGCCTTGGCTATCTTGGAACTCAGTTTGTAGACCAGGATGGCCTCAGACTCACATAGATCCTCCTGACTTTGCCTCCAGAGTACTGGGATTAAAGTGTGTGCCAGCATTGCCCAGCTTTTTTTTTCCCTTTGAGACAAGGTCTTTATGTATAGGCCTAGATGTCCTGAAATTCACTCTGCAGATTAGGCTAGCCTTCAACTCAGAGATCTGCCTGGCTCTGGAATTAAAAATGGCACCACCCATGCCTGGCTGCCTGTTTATTTTTAGTTTTATTTTTATATTTAGAATCCTGATCCATTGGAGTTTACTATTGTAGATGGTATTTGTGGTGTAAAGAACAGATTTACTTTTCTCTTTTTCCAAGTTGTCTCATTTATTAAAATGTCAGCTTTTGCCTCTGAGACTTAGTGGTCTAGTCCTGTATCAGATACAAAAATTTCACATATAATTGGGTATATTTATGGGCCAAAAGCCCATTTATCATTCGTCTACTTATATACAACCACTGTATTGCTTGAATTCTCAGATTCCTAAAATACTAGTTTAGTTTTTCTCTAGACCAGTCTAGTTTTCTCTCAGTGTTTATCTGATGTTCTGGGAGGATTCTTCCTAATGAACATATTCAAAATCAAATGAGTATCATACTGTCTGTTCAATCTGTTTTGGTGACTTTCAAGAATGTTTAAAACTTCTCTTCTTATAGAATTTTCAAATTTCATGTAGGATTTATTTCAAACTATTTAATTTTTGCTGTCAAGTATGGTGACATACACCAGTGAACTCCACACTTGGGAAGTAGAGGCAGAAGCAGGAGGATCTCTGAGTTGTAGGTCAGCCTGGTCTACATAGTCAGCTCCAAGGCAGTCAGGGCTACATAGAGAAACCCTGTTTCAAAACAAAACACACACACAAAAAAAAAAAATCAAAATATGTAATTTTTAGAATTTTATTAATGGGAATTTCTAGTATATTTTATTGGTGTGTTACAAGGTTCCCTTTTGTTTTAAGACTTGGTCTCACTCTATAGCACATGCTAGCCTGGAGCACACTGTATATAGTTCTGGCTGTCTTTAAACTAAGTAACTTTATACTATTCAACCTGCTTTTACCTGCTAAGTGCTGGGAGTACAGGTAAATGCTGCCATGTCTGGTAGGGGGCATTAAAGTGTAGTTAGATTTTTCCTGCCTGGCCCTTGGCTTCTTCAGGAATTAGCTTGTCATAATCAGCTGAAATCTTACTTCATGTGTTTTTGTGGCTTGCAGCATGTTTCTTTACCAGAACAAAAGCACCACAAAAGCAGATAGTTTACTTGCTATTCTAATCCAGATTCTTTTTGTTATTATGCCGGGCTTTTACATAGCCCAGGCTGGCCTCAAGAATGCTGTCTATCCTAAAGATGGCCTTGAAGTTTTGATCCTCATGCTTCCACTTTGCAAGCACTGGAATCATAATTATGCATCACTGTATCTAATTTTTTTCATTTCTCATTTAAGTAGGAATCTTAAAAGTCTTATTAATAAAAATAAACCTGAGGCCAGGTATTGGAGTGAACGCTGGAGGATCAGAGACACAGAACAAGCCACAGCTATCTCATCTTGCCAATTCCTCAGCTGATTCTGTTTCCTCAGACTGGAAGCTTCTGTGTCCTCATCCCAATGGCTCTCAGCTGAACTGCTGCTCCAAAGCTTAACCAGCCAAATGCTTAACTAACTCTGGTGCCTGGTTTTCACACCTTATATATCTTTCTGTTCTCTGCCACCACTCCTTGGAATTAAAGGCTGGATTTCTGGGATTGAAGGTATGTGTCACCATGCCTGGCTGTTTCTAATGTGTCCTTGAACTCAGAGATCCAGAGGTATTTCGGTCTCTGAAATGCTAGGATTAAAGGAGTGTGCTACCACTGCCTATCCTCATGTTTAATATTGTGGCTGTCCTGTTCTCTGACCCCAGATGAGTTTATTTTGGGGAACACACAATATTTCAGGGAACACAATACCACCACAAATGGCCACCCCTAAAAACATATATACAGGTAACATTATGTAGACTGAACAATTTATATTTAATAATATATATGTATATACAAATACATATATGCATGCAATAGCAACTAGTGAAAAAAGAGGCCATGAATTTGAAGAAGAGTGGGCATGGGTCTATGGGAAAGTTTGGAGGGAAGAAAAGGAAGGGAGAACTGTAATTAAATTACAATTTCAAAAAAATCACAGGCATTTAAAAAATTGTAAATCTTTTGTTCTGCTGGCACTCTGTATTATATTTAATATTTGACTGTTGTGTGTAGATTTTTGTTATTGTTCTTGGTTTAAAGTTTGCTTTCTAGTCTCCTTAAGGTCTTTGAAGGACTCTTCTGTATGTCTATCACCATGCACAGCACCTGAATAGTGCCATTGTCCTGAGGGAGACATCAGACTTGAAAAGATATAAATATTTTAAACTTGGATACATAGAGAGACATCATGCCCTAATTAATCCTAGTATGTTCACTCCTGGAACAATCTGGAACATTTCTGGGCATGTCTACAGTATATCATTCAAAAGGAATGAGAATTAGTACCTGTGAAATTCTTTGTAAAATTTATGTACAACATGAATCACATAAGAATTCCACCAGTGACTTTTTTTGATAATCACTTTGAAAACAGAAGCTTGGATTGTAATCAGGAAGGCTTGTGTAGGAAATGAATACATGAGGAACAGGCAGGAGGTCCTGTGGGTGAAACTGGACTCTGCTTCCTTCTGATGATAGGACAGCCAGCCATGCTGACTGTTGTACTTAGTGAATGCCACAGACATTTTTCTCATTCCTTGTGTGATAAATATGGAAAGTTAAGCTCCCCTACATTGTACCTGTGTGCTAAGCCAATTAACCACAGTACATGTACAGAATAAACACCCACACACATTTTGTAAAATTCAATCCATCAAGAGGAATATTTATCAAGGGCCTCCAGCCCCCTATTTTGATTTTTGTTCTTTTCAGTGCTGGGGATGAAACCCAGGTCCTTGTGTATGTTAAACAAGTGCTCTATGATTGAGCTACACTGCAGCCTGGTGCACATTTTCTTAAAAGACTTGTGCATGCTTGAAAATTAGTGGCAACAGCAGAAATACTATTTCTTCTTACATGAAAGAGAATACACTATCAAGGTCTTGAATCAAGAATTTCCAGATTCAAATCCCAGTTCTGCCATCTGTAAATGAATAGCTTGGGACAATCACTTAACTTCTCATTATTTTGGTTTGCTAAGGATAAGAAAAACATTGTGCACAATATCAGGTGATGAGATAAAGATACTTATGGATTTACTGAATATATATATATATATATGCTTTCCTCCTTCATTTTGAAGTTCACATTCTATATTTTAAAGTCAGTTTTCTCCAAGTATGTTCCACAGAATATGCATTCCACAGTGTGCTCCACAAATACTTTTCTTTTGTAGATTCATTATGGCAGGTAGCATATTTTGTAGTGATAATTCCCGTGCTACCACCACCCATTCACCATGTCCGAGTGAGGGGCTGTGGATCGAAAACCAGAGACAAAAGACAGTGGGTCGTGTCAGCAGAATGCCCAATGTAATTTATTGAAGAAGGGAGGAAACCTTAAATAAAGGCTTACAGCACAATGGAGAAAACCCAGAGGGCAAAAGTTTGCTACTGAATGTTCTACATTCTTGCATCTAAGCTGTTTACATCAAATGCAGGATATACAAAGAACCTCCAGTGAGCATTCAGGAGGGTGGAGACCAGCAGGGAATGAGCATAGGGAGGACATCTGGTCGAGATCAGCAAGGAGGGTGGCAGTTACCCAACTTGGGAGTTCCAGGGCCCTACAATATTTGGCATTTCCCAGTATAATCTGATAAAGGATCATTATTTTTTCTCATAGCACTACAACTTACCAGTTTTCTTGGCACCATTGTGATAAAACATGTTGAGAATGGCCATTTAGTGCTCTGTTAGAACAGAAGCACACAGAATTTATCAGTAATGAGAAATGTTATTGGTGATGGTAGACTACCCTATCTGGAAAATTGGGTGTCCTAGGTCATGTACAGACATGCCCTACTTTTATGGCCTCTATGTTTTTAATAAGCAGAAAATAATTACATTTGTCCTTATTTTTTTCTAAATATCTTGTTTTTCCATTGGCCCCTTCTATTTGTTACTTATCTTTTATTATCTTTTTTCAAGCTCAACTCTCGATTTCCTTCATTTTGAGTATTTAAGTGGGGAGGTTCCCTTCTTCACAATATCCCTGATAGGTGCCATTTTCAATAGTGGTGACTCATAAATGACGAGACTGGAACAATTTAAACATTGACTATAAGTAGAGAGGAAATAAGTTATTGCTTGAAGTTGAATTTACTAATAGATGAAATAATCCAGTTGTTATAAAAAGTATGACTTGTAATTTCTTTGAAACTTCTTATAATCCTCTCATTCATTTATTTAAAATGCTTTGAATATCTCTCATCATTACAAAACAGAGAAATTTCTCCATCAACACTTCATGGATTGCTCAGAAAAACAGTCAGTGAATTTTTAAAAATAAATAAGATAGTAGGACATTTCAAGTAAAATAATAGGAATGATAAAGTTGGGCTATGGAACTAGCTCAATGATTGTGTTAGTTTAAATGTAACCAGCCCCCATAATCTCATAGGGAGTGGCACTATTAAGAGGTATCACTTTGTTGGAGTGGGTATGATCTTTTTTGAGGAAGTGTGTCATTGCAGGATTGGGCTTTGAGGTTTCCTATGTTCAGGATACTGCCCAGTGTTAGTTGACTTCCTGTTGCCTACAAGATTTAGGTAGGAGTCTCAGCTACCAGCTGTTGGTTAAAGCAGTGCTGCTCATGGTGCCAATGGAGGAGAGTGCTGGAGGAAAGTCATGAGCCATGGTTACCTTTCTAGAGCTTTATTGAGAGAGAGTGGGAGAGAGGGGAAGAGAGAGAAAGAGAGAAAGAGAGAGAGGGAGACAGGGAGAGAGGAAGAGAGACAGAGAGACCACGTGGAGGGCAGAAAGAGAGAAGGGGAAGGGGGTACAGAGAGGATCCGCCTGCTTTTTAGGCTGGCCCTTGTCCCAGAATGATGATGTAATTAAAGACAAACCCTTATATCCTAGACTTTCACTTATTAGAAAAAAAGCAGGTAGATGGGAATAGGAGCACCATTCCTCTCAAAAACTGCTTCCAGCTGATTTTTTGGACATCGGTTAGCTCTTGGGGGAATGGAGAAGGGGAGTCTTCCAAGCTAGACAGGCATTGTGGGATACTGTCTGTCATCCGTTTGCTGTGGAGACATGTACCACTCTTGGATGTGGCTGGGAACCTTCTATCTGACAAGATGCTAGTGACATAGAAAAAAGCTTAGAGAGAAAAAAAATCATTATTATTTTATGTTGGTAGATCCAGCCTGTCCAGATGGATTTTGAAACATGTTAAGCTTTATCAGAGACAGGTTATCTTAAAGCATCTCATAGTAATAGATGTTTACATTAAAGTGTTTTTGTAGCACCCAGACACTTTTGGGTCTGGGGATGTAAATACCTTTTAGTTGTTACAGTTTCTTACTCGATGATCTTTGGACTCTGGTTCTGTGGTGGTCCTGTATCATTGGCTGAAAAGTAACTTAGAACAGGGAACTGGGAAGAGAAAAGCTTGTGGTACATGAGAATTTATTTTTTTGAATTAGGGACGAGGCCAAGATGAGAAACACAGGTGGTAACTTTAAAGTGAGACAATGAGCTCTTGTCTTAGTTGGAAATCTTTTTCATTAAGTAACTCTGTACCCGACAATAGAAAGGAGAAGTGACATCCTAAAACTTATTTTTTGGAATTAGGGACAAGGCAAAGATCATGGCCCTGTCTGTATGCACATGAGAAACAAAGGCAGTAACATTGAAGTGAGACAATGAGTTCTTATCTTAGTTGGAAATCTTTTTAATTAAGTAACTCTGAAAGTGCAATTAAATCTGGTGAGGTAAGTAAGGCTGTCCTCTGTACCGGACAATATAAATGAGAAGTGACATCCTAAAACTCCCAGGACTGAGTCTGTGGCTCTGATGTCCAGAAGGAAAGAAATGGATTGCCTCCCTGCTGCATTCTGGGTTGATGGCCTGGCAGGGCATTCGCTAGCCTGTGGCCTTTGTTCACTTAAAACAAGGACCCAACAGCTTTTGGGAGTCAGCAAGTGCCAGCACTTGGCAATTTTGTTTTCAGGCTTTTATGTCTTCCCTGGCACACCTTAAATGCCACAGATGACTGTTTTGCCTGTGGGATCAGGAGCCTTGTTCTCCAGATGCTTAAGTTTTAGTTGGGGAGGTCTGGGGAACAAGACATTGATTTTACTCTGTGTCCTGATTTCTTTCCTCATGATTGGTGGCTTAAGGACAGCTTTTGGAAGACCTGCCAGTAGACAGACTGTAAACTGATTCTTTAGGAAGACTTGTCCGAGGCTATAAGCTGATTTTTTTGGCTTAGGAGCCATCCTGACTATTGTAAACTTAATTATATGGATCTTAGCCACTTTCAGACCTGTCTGCGTTTCTTAAGGCAGTTGAAAATGAGTGGGTGGAGTTAAGGTAAGTTAGGGCAAGAGTCTTAGAAGCCACCCAAGCCTGCCCATTTGAGCCTGCCCACTGCTGGTGGAAGTCAAACAGAAAAGGTTGCACATGGCAACACAGAAGTAGGGAAGGAGAAGGGTTGATAGCTTTAGCAGAAAGTTTGGGGATAAAGTAACTCTTATTTGCCCATTCGCTGGCAGAAGTTCCCACAACTCTCTTATGCAGCCAGGTTTATGCTGTTATGTGTCCAGGTTTACTGGTGCCCACCCCTATCCACCAATGTAGGTGGTAAATATATCTGCCCCTTGGTCCCATGGCTGTAGCCGAGAGAAAAATAAAAAATTAAAATAACAAACAGGGATCAGACTCCAATCTTGGGTGTCCCAGAGAGTGGAGAGAGATCTAAGAATCCGCTCAAGTTTGCCATCTCTCTTCATCAAGGGAACATGAGGACTGCAGCTGCAATGCAGTTGGTCTACCTGGTAGACCTGAGAGGACAATTTTCTCCTCATCAGGAGCAAAAATGTGCCTGCCGTTGCCAGCACAGCCCAAGGACAACCCCCGGTGTTTATATCTCAGACTACAACTGTGAGAACGGCAGACTCACTGTGAAGAATCATGGCAGTATCAGGGTAGTTGTATAGGGGTCCAGCAGAGGCAAGGGACACGCATGTGCTCGCGGTTTTGCAGTATAGCTGGATGGGGGAGGAGGAAGCAAGAAGCAGCAGTCAACAGGTCCTTGGTTGGTGTATATCCTAGTCTGAAAGGCACCAAAATGTTAGTTAAATTGGCACTGCTGGTGGCTGGCCACTGCCCGTGGCAGCCAATGCTGGCAGAGGAGCATGCTGGCGGAGGAGCATGCTGGCGGAAGAATCATGAACCATAGTTACCTTTTAGAGCTTTATTGAGGGAGAGAGGGAGAGAGGGAGAGAGAGAGAGAGAGACAGAGAGTTGGCACAGAGGGAAGAGAGAAGGGGAAGGGGGCCACACAGAGGGTCTGCCTGCTATTTAGGCTGGCCCTTGTTCCAGGATGATGATGTAATTAAGGACAAAACCCTTACACCAGCACCACCTCTGCCTGCACACTGCCACACTCCCTGTTCTGATGATAATGGACTGAACTTCTGAAACTATAAGTGAGCTACCCCAATTAAATGTTCTCTTTATAAGAGTTGCCATGGTCATGGTGTCTCTTCACAGCAATAAAAACTCTAACACAGTGGTTCAGAGCATTTCCAGCTCTTTTAGTATAACTAAGTTTAATTTTCAGCACCCACAGCCATACAACCCACAACCACCTGTAACTCCAGCTCCAGGGGATCTAATGCCCTTTTCTGGTATCTATGGGCACTAAACTTACATGTATATACCCACATGGAAAAACATAAATGAAAAATAAAACAAAAAATAAAAAAATAAAGTTGTCTGCCACTCATCCACCCTCCAAAAGAAAAGAAGGAAGGAAGGAAGGTAGGAAGACCACAGAAACATTGATACCCCCATACAAATAAGAGAAATACATGAGAATGTCAAGAAGTTGAAAGAACAAAATAATAATAATTGATGTAAAGATTGCTAAGAAATATTCTGTACCATAAAAGAAATTATAAAATGATGTAAATAGACCTTAAAAGAAAAAGAATAATGATAAAAAGAAAGTGTTTTTGACCTTTCCCTTACCAACAGATGGGAAAGAAAGGCTGTTCATTGCTGAGACCAAAAGACAAAGGCTCCAACTGAATGTTTCATTTTTCCTCTCAAATAAAGCAGTTGTCTCCAAAACCCTGAGGATTTAAAAGTGAATTCAACAAAGTTGTTGAATGTAAAAATCAGCACATAGAAATCAATACCACCTCTATATGTTAGTAGTGACTTACCTGAAAAAGAAATCAAGAAAACAATTCTATGTACAATAGTTACAACTAGTAATAAAATACCTAGGAATAAATAAATAATCTCAGAATAAATTTAACCAAAGGGGAGAAAAGACAACTGGTCCCCATAAGCAAAGTATAAAACATTGATGAAATCAATTGAAGAGGGTGCGCTCTTGAATGGGAAGAACAGTATTTTCAAAATGTCTACATTACACAAATACCACAGAGCTAATGCCGTGCTTGAAATCTTTACAATCTGTCCACACTACAGATTCAATGTAATCCTTATGGCAATACCAACAGAATTCTTCACACACCTTAAAAAATCAAAACAAAATCTCAAACAGTTTTGTATGGAAACACACAAAAACCTGAAAGGCCAAAGCTATATTGAGAAAGAAGAATGAAGCAGAGGTCATTAATACCATCTGATATGGTGATATATTGTGTCCCCCAAAATATTGTGCACCCTAATAAAGCTTATCTGAGGATCAGAGGAAAAAGCCAGCCACTATATTAAACATAGAAGTCAGGCAATGGCAGCACATGCCTTTAATCCTAGCATTGGGAGGCAGAGATCTATCCAAATCTCTGTGAGTTCAAGGCCACACTGAGGAACAGAGCCAGGTATGGTGTCACACTGACCATAGAGGTCTGGATGTCTGTTCATACAGACAGGAAGTAATGCAGCTGGGCAGAGAGAGGAAGTTAGGTACAGAACAGAAAGGCATATAGGCATGAGCATATAGGAAGTAGCTGTCTTTGGCAGACAACTTCCAAGTGCTTTTTGATCTCTTAGATTTTACCTCAATATCTGGCTCTGGGTTTTTTTTTTTTTTATTAATAAGACTGTTTAGCAATTCATCCTACAATCTGACTTCTAAGCATACTACAAATATGTAGTAATCAAGGCAGACAAGTATTGGCATAAAAGTAGACATAGAGACCAATGAAATAGAAGTACAAGTCCAGAAGCAAACCTATAGTCAAATGATTTTCAACTAAAGTACTAAAAATACTTCCAGGAAAAGAAAATGTTTTCAATAAACATTGCTTGGAAATGTTTCTTCACACAGAAGAAATAAACTAGACTCCTATCTATCATCATTTATAATAATAAACTAAACATGGAGTGAAAACTTAAATGTAAGATATAAAACTACCAGAAAAAAATAGAAAACATTTCAATACATTGGAATGGGCAATTTTTTTTTGGTCAAAATACATGGAACAAAAGCAAAAACAAGATCACATAAAACTAGAACCTTTCTGCACAGCAAAGTTGCAATCAACAAGATAAAGAGATAACCCACAGAACTAGAGACAGTATTTTCAGACTGCACACCTGACAAGGGGTTAATATACAGAATATGTAAGTAATTCAAATAACAGCAAAAACAAAAGCACATAATCTGATTATAAAGTGTAGGGTAGTGTAGGTAAGCAAGTATTTCTCAAAAGATGCATGAATAGCTAACACATGCATAAAAACATTCAGTACTATTAAATATTAGAAATGTACATTGAGACACAATGAAATATCACCACAGTTTATTCAGGAGGCAGAGGCAGATGCCTCTGTGAGTTCGAGGCCAGCCTGGTCTACAGAGCAAGTTCCAGAACAGCTAGGACTGCTACATAAAGAAACTCTGTCTCAAAAACACCAAAAAGAAAAAAATATATATCACCATATTTTAGTAGGAATAGCTCTTATCAAAATAGATAAGTGAAAAGAAATTCTTTGCACATGCTGAGGGGGATGTAAATGAGTATAATCACTATGGAAAACAGTATGAAGGCTCATAAAAATTAAATATTTGACTACCATTTGATTCAACAATACTGCTACTGGATATATATCTAAATGAAATAAAATTACTATGTTGAAGAGACATCTCTATTCCTATATTGATTGTAGCACAAATCACAATAGCCAAGAAAAATCAACCTTAAGTGTCCATCAACTGATGAATATATAAAAAAATGTGATTTATTATACACAACTGAATACTACTCAGTCATCAAAAAGAATGAAGTCCTATCATGTGTGATGACATGGAAATCACTGGAGGTCATTATACTTAGATAAATAGGCCAGGCACAGAAGGACAACTAACACATGAACTCACTCATATTCAGAATCTAAATAAGTTGATCTCATAGGCATTGAAAGTAGAATAGTGGTTACCAGAGGCAAGGAAAATTAGAGAGGAGATTAAGAGGAAGGAAGTTTGGCAAATGGGCACTAAATTACAGTGTGTGATAGAGGAAAGAAGTTCTGGTGTCCTACTGTGCACTAGGATGCCTGTGATAGGGACCATGAATTGCGTCTGTCATAAAAGCTGAAAAGAAAGGGTTTGTAGTCACTTCATTGCAAAATAATAATAATAATAAATGTTTGAAGATTTAGATATGCCTACACTGATTTGAATATTATAGTACCATACATGTGTATTACAGAGTATCACATAAGGCAAATAAACTTTTGTTGATAAAAAAAAAGTCACACAGAAATAAAATAGTTTATTTTGAATGCCCAAAGACAAAAGAGATAAAATGGAGCTTTAGTGGGAATGAATTTTTCAGAACTGATGAAATACAACGATCCAAAATTTTAGAAGACTACCTATTTCAAGTGAGCTGAAAAGAAATTCCCAGATAGACATATCATATTGAAAATACAGAACAGCAAAGTTGATAAAAATGACATAGAATCAGGAAAATACAGATGACACTCAAAGGAGTGGCATTTAGGCCAACAGTTGATCCCTCAATAGTAGCAATGGAGAGCAGAAAGAAGAAATTTATTTTGTCAATGTATTGGGAAAAACTTGACTATGGGTCATAGAAAAAAGTCTTTGAAGGATGATGGGAAAATGAGTAAGTTTTCATATGTAGCAACTGACAAAGTTTTCTGTTAAGAACAGTATAAAGTATTAAAGATACACTTTAAAGAGATGGAAAGTGACCCTAAATGGAAAATTTTAAATGTTAAAAGGAAAGAAAAGCAAAGAAGTAGAAAGTAAATGGATAAATCCAAAAGAATTCTGAATGTATTATAGTGCTTTGGAAGACTGCCAAACCAAACAAGTATATTACATAAATTAAAGCTCCTGAAAGTGGTGAAACATTTTGTATTCTTTTTTTCTCCTTCTCCTGCTCTCCCTCCTCCTCCTCCTCCTCCTCCTTATTTTAACCAAGTTAAAGGATGTAAGAATAACATATAAAAACAGAGTATAGTTCCATATGGTAGTATTGAACTATTAAGTCCTCAATTTGTGTGTGTGTGTGTGTGCGCATGTGTGAGCATGTAGAGGTCAGAGGTAACTTCAGATATTCCTCAAGTGTGTTGTGCGAAACTGTTCCTTGGGAGAAGTTAACAAATGTCTACCCAGGTAGGGAATCAATGGAAGACCAAACTAATGATATGATCAAAGTCCAAATTGGTAAACCAAGAGTGAAGGATTACTCAACGGAACAGAAACAACTCAAAGACAGCTGCATCACTGAAAGCCCATCCCAGCATGGGTGATGGTTGATGAAAACAGGAACTCTAGAACTCAATGCATGATTTGTAGGCAACTCAACAGGTCAAAGACTGTCTCTTCTAGGCAGTTTGGCTGCCCTGAGCCTCTTGTAGGCAGCTTGGCCTGTCAGAGACTGTCTCTCAGCGGTCTACTGAATACAATTTTCTACTGAAAATAGTTTGTGATTTTCTTACAAAGTTCCATTTATGGCATGAGTTAGTAATCTCACTCCTGTGTATTTATTATTTGCTACAGAGAAACAGAAACTTAGGTTTCTATACAAAATTTGCATATGAATGGTCAGAAAAGTTTTGTTCACATAGCACTGAACTGGAAACAATCCACATACCCTCCAGTAGGTAAACAGGTCAACTATGGTATGCCTATAAAATCAAATGTTACTCAGCCATTAAATTTAGAGATACATGTAAGAATGAGTGAATATCCAAATTTATTTGTATGGAGGAAGCCAGATTCAAAGATTTCCATGTGGGATTTAATCTCTATGACATGCTGGAATAGAGAAACTTATAGACCTTAAAAGCAGGTAATCAGCTATCAAAGATTGGAGAAAGGACAATGCTTGACTACAAAGAATCATTGTGACTGTAGTGCCAGCTACATAACACTATGCATTTGTTAAAATGCATAGTGTGTGTGCCTGAAAGAGTTTTTCATTGTACAAAATAAGCAAAGGGTAGCTGCAAAAATCTTATGCCCCCAGAACTAAAGGTTAGCATTGTTAAGCACTAAAGTTAATTTGAACAAGAAGCAAATGAAATATATTTCAGAAGCATTCTCTTCAGGTTGTCCTCTTACAAGCAATAAGGTATAACTCAATTATCAGGGGTATTTTGAGTAGATTTCTTTACTATAGCCTGCATTTTTATAAAATAAAAAGGTAGTGTATTTAGAGACCTCTCCAGCCCCTGCCAAGCCCTGTTGGTCCGACAGCCCACTTATAAAATAAACACACAGATGCTTATATTGTTTAAACTGCTTGGCCATTAGCTCAGACCTACCATTGTCTAGCTCTTACTCTTATATTCAGCCCATTTCTATTAATCTATACTTTGCCACATGGTTTGTGGCTTACTGGTACCTTACATCTCGCTTGTCATGGCGACGGCTGGCTGGTCTCTCCCCTGCCTTCCTCTTCTCCCAATTCTCCTCTCTCTTAGTCCTGCCTATACTTCCTGCCTGGCTACTGACCAATCAGTGTTTTATTTATACAGAGCGATATCCACAGCAAGGTTGGATATCTCTTTTGAACTCTGCCATTTGAAAGATGTTAGCTCATGTAAGTACTTTCATTCCTCTTTGGTCATGAAGAGACCACATGGAAATGTTAGGGCTTGTGCCAATATACACACATCAGAAAAGGTAAGCCACATTTAAAGTCTGTTGAATTTCTTTGGAACACTAGCTTTTATTTCAGTACTGGGATGGAACTCATGTGAGACAATTACTCCCTAGCTGAGCCCTCGTGAATGTTCTTTTTTTTTCTTTTTTTATTATTAAGAAATTTTCCGTTCATTTTAAATACCAACCACAGGTACCCCACTCCTCCCTCCTCCCGCTCCCCAGCCTTCCCCCTTCCCAACCTACCCCCCATTCCCACCTCCCCCAAGGCAAGGATTCCCATGGGGAGTCAGCAGAGCCTGGTACAGTCGGTCCTAAAACAATTCTTCAAGTCAAGAAACTGAAACAAATTCAATAAAAAAAATTAGGATTTTAGTGATTAGTCTAGGGAAAATAATAAATAAATATTGTCTGTATCTTACTACCCTCACTACAAAAATATCTATCACCTTGCCAGTCTCTGGATTCTGGGGACCCTTAGAATCATATTCACATATTGGAATAACACTATGGCTCACAGATTGGGTGACACTGATGTCTATTGGCTATAATGGGGCTCTGAAGCAGTGCCAGTGGCCCTACTATTTAGGCCATATGGCCTGAAGATGATATGGCCTTAGAAGTATAAACAATGAGAAAAATAGTGTGGAATTTCTCTCTGATCAAATATAATACAGACTTCTGGATTGGGGTTAGGGAGAGCCATGCCAAACGTATTTATTTGTTTGTTTATTTGTTTATTTATTTATCTATTTATCTATATATTTATTTATATGTGTATGTATGTATGTATGTATGTATGTATGTATGTATGTATGTATGTATTTTGTAAACCAGGCTGCCCTCAAACTCAGAGATCCACCTGCCTCTGCCTGAGTGGTATCACCACCACCTGGCTGCCTTACATATTTTAAAGAAATGACTCCTGGTGCTGGGAGTGTGCATAACTGATAGAGCTTGTGCATAGCATGCATGAGGGTGGTGTTTATCTCTAGTGTGCATGCACACACACACATGAAAACAAGACAAAAATCTTGGCTTGTGGGAAGTTGAGATTGCTCAGTCACTACAGTACTTGTCACCAAGCCTTATGACCTGAATTCTATTTCACCCACATGGTGAAAGAAAAGAACCACTTCCTGCATGTTGTCTTGTGACCTTCACAGGTGCAGTGTAGCATATGCACACACACTAGCACACATGCGTGCACACACACACACATACACACACACACACACACACACACTGGTAGATCGATAGATAGATATAGATAGTAAGTAAATAAATAGTAAATAAAGACATTCCAGTGGATTTCCTGATGAATTACTACATGATCACAAAGCCTAACTCATCTGGACTATGACAGCCTTCCCCAATTTCCCCTTGCAAAGACATCCTAGTGACCTGTTTGATTGAATAATTTGTATAGATTTTTAAGCCTTCTATGACAGAAAGTTCCATCCTGGTACACTGTAGGAGCATCGAATAGTGTACTGATTAATACTTATAAGAAACTTTTACTTTTAAAATAGGTGTATAATCGATAGCATTTGCCAATTCTCACTGGGTAAATGCTCCTGCCACAGCATATTTCAAGCTAAGGATGTAGTGTCACTGAATATGGAGTTGGAAAAAGGTATACCATAGTTCATCATCAAAGGATTTCCACAGACAGATGTCAGTGTTGAGAGACAAGCACATAGGAAAACAGCAACATAAATAGGATGATGAGTTTTGACCATTCAACTACTTTTGTTCTTAATATAATTTGTTTAATTATAGGCTTACATAATGCAACTTTTGTTATCTGTCTTTCACAGTCATCTCACATAATTCCTGAAAATATAAACACTGGTCTCACAAGCAACATGAGGACAACAGTGAAAGATTTTACCTTGCAAGCTTATCACTGGGCATGGGAAGTTCTCAAGGAAGAATAATTCTCAGACCCTTTAGCCTAATTTTTCTTCTGATTTGTACAGAGCATTTTATTAGTTATTTAAAATAATTTGATTAAAATAGATTATATATATATATATATATATATATATATATATATATATATATGCACATTTATTTCCTACACATGTACACATTGATCATGTCTACATCCCACTCCTTTACCCTCCCCACAATCCCTTGGCACCTTTGTGAGTTCCCAGTAATCATTATTCTATTTTCTGCCTGCTGGCCTCAGTGACAGTGGTAGCTGGCTCCTGTTTGATTATTCTAAATGATTATCCCAATGAATTGATTCTTTCCCCCTTGGGAACTTTCTAAACTAAATTATAAGCCTTTTAAAGGAAACAAATAGGTATTTTTCTGCACACTGTAGCACCACAATAAATATTCATTAAATAAGACTTCTATTTTTCATGCCAAACATGAAAATCAGGATCTTTAGATTCTAAATTAATCTAATAAACTATCAAGATGTACCACGTTCTCATTTTAATAATGTAAGACATATAAAATTGATAGAAAATAGATGTCACAAATGGACCCAATGACATTTAAAATGTTATTCTTCTAATTTCTGATGTTTCTCTAATCTTCCATCTAATACAAAAATCTGTTATATCTTAAAATGTAAACTCTCCTTAGAATAATGAAAAGCAACATTAACCAATTTTTAATGATACAAAACACAGTGTGATTATATTTTTCATCTTATTAATTCCATATATTAATATTCTGGCTAAATTTTTATCCTTGGAAACACATAACTTCTGCAAGAATTTTAACTTTATACTCTTTCCAATGTACTAATAGGGGAAAACATGAACTACAGGGCAGACAAGGTGGCGGAAGGCTGAGGCAGCCGTGAGTGACCAGAAGTGGAAACCCAGAAGACGGAGCTCGGAGCCTTGATGGGGACCATGCTCTACCATGGGGCACAGTGGTATCTTATTGACAACCAGTGGTTCAAGCAGTGGAAGAAGTTCTCTCTACATCCTGGAATTCACTATGTAGGTCAAGCTAGACTTGAATTCACAGAGATCTCCCTACCTCTGTCTCCTGATTACTGGGATTAAAAATCCTGAAAGTCAGACCTTGAAGGAACACATAATTGATGAGCTGGACTATGTGTTGGTCCCAACTGAAGCCTGGAATAAATTGCTAAATTGGTATGGCTGTGTGGAAGGCCAGCAGCCCATTGTCGGAAAAGTTGTGGAGCATGGCTTGTTTGTCAAGCACTGCAAAGTGAAGGTGTATTTGCTGGAATTGAAGCTCTGTGAGAACAGTGACCCCACCAATGTACTAAGTTACCATTTTAGCAAAGCAGACACCATTGCAACCATCAAGAAAGAGATGAGGAAGCTATTCAACACGCTTGCAGAGCGTGAAACTTGGCTTTGGAACAAATACATGAGCAACACCTATGAGCAGTTGAGCAAGCTAGACAACACTATCCAGGATGCTGGGCTGTAGCAGGGTCAGGTGCTAGTAATTGAGCCCCAAAATGAAGATGGCACATGGCCCAGGCAGAACCTGCAGTCAAAATCAAGCACTGAACCTAGTAGGAACTTTACTACCTCTCCAAAACCATCTGCCTCAGTGTCTGCCTCTGTCATTGCAAATGGTGATAGCACTAACACCTCTGGGATGTACAGCTCCGGTGTCAGCAGGGGTAGATCTGGCTTCTCTGCTTTGTATAATTGCCAGGAGCCCCCATCACCTCATACACAGCCTGGCCTCTGTGGGCTTGGAAACCTGGGGAACACCTGCTTCATGAACTCTGCTTTGCAGTGCCTGAGCAATACCGCTCCACTGACTTGAGTACTTTCTCAAAGATGAGTATGAAGCCGAGATCAACAGAGACACACCTTTGGGGATGAAAGGGAAGACTGCAGAGGCCTATGCAGAGCTCATCAAGCAGATGTGGTCTGGAAGGGACACTCATGTGGCACCTCGAATGTTCAAAACACAAGTGGGATGTTTCGCCCCTCAGTTTTCTGGCTACCAACAAGACTCTCAGGAGCTGTTAGCCTTTATTCTAGACGGGTTGCATGAAGACCTGAACCGAGTAAAGAAGAAGCCCTACCTGGAGCCAAAGGATGCCAACTGATGACCAGATGCGGTGGTAGCAAAGAAAGCCTGGTAAAACCATAGGCTGAGGAATAATTCTGTGATTGTGGATACTTTCCATGGCCTTTTCAAATCTACTTTGGTTTGCCCAGAATGTGCTAAAGTTTCTGCGACTTTTGACTCATTTTGCTGTTTAACACTCCCACTGCCTTTGAAGAAGGATCGAGTTATGGAGGTCTTCCTGGTTCCTGCTGACCCTCAGTGCAGACCTATTCAGTACCGTGTGACTGTGCCATTGATCGGGGCCATTTCTGACATGTGTGAAGCACTCTCCAAGCTGTGTGGCATCGCTGCAGAGAATATGGTGGTCACAGACATTCCATATCACCGGTTCCATAAGATTTCATAAGATGTTCATCACTGGTTCCATAAGATTTTCCGAGAAAGCCTGATGTGACCTAGTCTGGTGATCAGATGGCCAAACACCCTACCAGTCGAGCTGGAACTCTCATCCAATAACTGATGGAAGTGGATGCAGAGATCCTCAGCCAGGCCCCAGGTGGAGCTCCAGGTGTCCAATTGTTGAGAAAGAGGAGGGACTCTAAGAGCGTGAATTGTTGAGCCCAAGAATGGAAAAAGCACAGGGACAAATAGCCAAACAAATGGAAGCATATGAATTATGAACCAAAGGCTGTGGAGCCCCCAGCTGGATCAGGCCCTCTGGATAAGTGAGACAACTGAATAGCTTGAACTGTTTGGAGGCATCCAGGCTGTGGGACCGGGACCTTAGTGCATGAGTGTAGATGTAACTGTCTTGTTAAATAAGAAACACAGAGCCAGTTGCAGAGTTAAAAACCATGAGGTCAGAGCAAGAGTGGAAAGCCTTACCCTTCACTGCTTCTGCTGTCCTTCCTCTCTGCAAGAGACCTACTTCTGTGTGTCCTGTCTTTTTTATAGACTTTCTGTTCTGTTTTCTCATTGGTTGTAAACCCAGCCACATGACCTCCTTGTCACTGCCTGTTTGTACAAACCTCCAGGTCTTCTATGGTTGGTATTGAGATTAAAGGCATGTGTCTGCCATGCTGGCTGTGTCTTTGAACACACAAGATCTACCTAGCTCTGCCTCCCAAATGCTGGGATTAAAGGCATGCACCACTACCGCCCAGCTTCTGCTCTGGCTTGCTCTGACCTCAAGGCAACTTTATTAACATGCAAATAAAATCACATTTCAATACAAATAAAATATCACTATACATGAGCTGGCTGTTTGGAACCTTGGGCTTATGCAGGGACACTTTGCTCAGCCTGGAAGGAGGGGACTGGACCTGCCTGTACTGAATCCACCAGGTTTAAATGAATCCCCAGGGGAGTCTTAGCCCTGGAGGAGATAGGAATAGAGGGGAGGGAATGGGAGAAAGGTGGGGATGGGGGTGGGAGGGGGAAGGACAGGGGAACCCATGGCTGATGTGTAAAATTAAAACACAAATATAATAATAATAATAATAATAATAATAATAATAATAATAATAATAAAGATTTTCCAAATGGATGAAGGTTTAAGCCACATCATGCTTCGAGATGACATTTTTGTGTATGAGGTCTACAGCACTTCCATGGACGGCTCAGAATGTATCACTCTTCCAGTCTACTTCAGAGAGAAGTCCAGGCCACAAAGTACTTCTGTTGGTTGGTATGTCGGTTTTTATACCAGTACCAGACTGTTTTTATTACAATATCTGTATATTAGAGCTTGAGGTCAGGGATGGTGATGCCTTCAGAGGTTGCTTTATCATACAGGATACTTTTAGCTATCCTGGGTCTTTTGTTTTTCCATATCAAGTTGTGTATTGATCTTTCCAAGTCTGTGAAGAATTGTGTTGGGATTTTGATGGGGATTGCATTGAATCTGTAGATTGCTTTTGGTAAGATTGCCATTTTTACTATGTTAATCTTACCTATCCATGTGCATGGGATATTCTTCCATTTTCTGATATCTTCTTCAATTTCTTTCTTTAGAGATTTAGAGTTCTTATCAAAAAGTTCCTTCACTTGTTTAGTTAGTTTTATCCCAAGGTATTTTATATTATTTGTGGCTATTGTAAAGGGTGATGTTTCTCTGACTTCTTTCTCAGCCCTTTTATCATTTGTGTATAGGAGGACTACTGATTTTTGTGAGTTGATCTTGTATCCTGCCACTTTACTGAAGAAGTTTATCAGCTGTAGGAGTTCCCTGGTAGAATTTTTGTGCTCACTTATATATACTATCATATCATCTGCAAATAGTGAAAGTTTGACTTCATCCTTTCCAATTTGTATCCTTTGATCTCTTTTTGTTGTCTTATTGCTCTAGCTAGAACTTCTGGTACTATATTGAATAAATATGGGGAGAGTGGACAGCCTTGTCTTGTTCCTGATTTTAGTGGTATCGGTTTGAGTTTCTCTCCGTTTAATTTGGTAGTGGCTGTTTTCTGTTTTTGATAGTTTCCTTCACTGCCTAAGCTTGACTGTCCTGAAACTCAATCTGTAGACCAGGCTGGCCTCAGAGATCTGCTTGCTTCTGTCTCCTGACTGCTGTGATTAAAGGTGTGTACCACCATGCCTGGAACTAAGCTTTTCTTTAATTCCTTTTCACAAGTTCGAAGATTGGCAGGATTGGAGTCTCACCCTAAGGTCATTACTTCCTTTATATATCAAGCTTTAGAAAAATCTGTTTATCTCCTTTAACACGGGATTTAGCTCCATTCCACTTCCTGGTGACCCTTTTTCCTCAAATTATATAATTTGTATTTTCCCTTGCTCAGCTTGTTCCTTTTTACTATATGTCTGCATAAGACTGACCAATAATAACCACAGGACAGAGTCAATATTAAGTGCTTTTGAGATTTCTTCTGCCAACATGATTAATCCAAAACTCTTCAAATTTAGCCTCAGACAGATTTTTCAGACAAGGGCACATACTAAAATTCTTCTCCTCTGAAACCTCTTGAGCCAGGCCTCCACAGTTTAAATCAACCTCAGTACCACTGTCTTCCATGTTTCTAATAAGATGGCCCATTAAGTCTCACTCAACATGTTCAACTGCTTTTCTAATCCAAAGTTCATACTCTTCCAAATGAAAGCATGGTCAGGCCTATCATAGCAATACTCCACTCCCTGATATCAACTTCTGCCTTAGTTTAGGTATCTATTGTAGGGGTAGTTGTCTATGATTCACCTCTAAAGCTCCACCACTAGTAGGCATCAGGTAACTGTTAGGTACCTGCCCCCATCTGGGGCATGGCCAAGACAGGGACCCCTTAAGACCTGAGATGCATACATGTTCACTCTCTCTTGTCTATCTCATGATCCTGGATGCTGGATGCTGAACTGCAGACCAAGTCAGAGTTCTCCTGAGAACCACATTGGACTGTACTTCACCTCTCCTGGATTCCATAACTGACACCTTTGCTTGCTGTAAGTTTACCCAAAGTAAACGTCTTTTGACTATCAGATAAACTATGCAGTACTGCCTCATTAAGTTCCACTATAATCTATTGTTGTGAAGAGATACTATGACCAGGAAAACATTTAATTGGGCCTGACTTACAGTTTCAGAGGTTTAGTCCATTATCATCATGGCAGAACATGGTAGTGTGCAGGCAGACAGGCACTGGAGAAGGAGCTGAGAGTTCTGCACCTTAATCCATAGGCAGCAGAGACTGCCACACTAGGCCTAACTTGATTACATAAGCCCTCAAAGCCTGTCTCCATAGTGACCCATTTCTTTCAACAAGGCCACACCCACTTTAACAAGTCCACACCTCTTAATAGTGTCATTCACTATGGACCAAGTATTCAAACATACGGGTCTATGGGACTGTACTTATTCAAACCACCACAGTGGCAGAATAATGAGCACAACATTTGTGAGTGGAGATTTGAGAATATCTAACAAAATCCTCCAGTGAACAGCCAATTGTCTTAGTTAGAGTTTCTATTGCTGTGAAGAGACATCATGACCACGGCAACTCTTATAAAGGAAACAATTTCACTGGAGCTTGCTTATAATTTCAGAGATTTTGTTCATTGTCATCATGGAAGGAATCATGGCAACATACAGGCAGATGCAATGCTGGAGAGGTTGCTGAGAGTTCTATGTCCAGATTTGAAAGCAGCAGGGAATGAGTCACTGAGCCTGATTTGAACATCTGAGACTTCAAAGCCCACCCTCAAGGGGCACACTTCCTCCAACAAGCCCACACCTACCACAACAAGGACACACATCCTAATAGTGCCACTCCCCATCAGTCTATGGGGACTGTATTCATTCAAACCACCACACCAATGATTACATTCTAAGAGCTTTCCAAAACATAGACCCATGGCCAAATTATCATGTATTCAAAGATATCCAAAATGGATTTATTGTATTAGTAAAAGGTTAGTAACAACCTAAATATCCATCAAAATGGAATTGGTCAAAGAATACATACATACATACATACATACATACATACATACATACATACACACATACATACATATGTACACATATATATTACACATATAACAGTAGAATGTTATGCCATCATTAAAAATAAGAGAGATGAATAAACTGCCCCTGGGTCCCACCGCTGGACACAGGCCATCCCAGGAGGACCTGCCCAACTTGGCCCCAGTTTCTGGCCAATTGGCGGGCCCTGCAGGAAGACTCCCCTTTTCCAAGACTGCAGGCAGACAATGCAGTCTCCACACCCTGCCCACACGCCCATTGCCTGAGACTCCAGCCACTTCCTGAGAATCAGAGACCAACCCCCAGCTTCCTTCCTGCCCTGGAACTCCCACCTGGAACAGAGGTGAGTGCCTGGGGTCACACACAGAGAGGCCAGCACCTGGGTCACAGCCCAGGGCACCAGCCACTCCAGGGAAGACCTGCCCAACTGCGCTCCAGGTTCTGGCCATAGGGCAGGACCCCCATCCCCACTGGGAGGGTAACCCTCTCCAACACCCTCTGGTGAACCCTATAACCTCCACGCCCTGCCCCCACATCCATCTGCCAGAGATTCCAGCCACTTCCTGAGACTTAGAAACCATCCACCAGCTTCGAGCCTGCCCAGGAACTCCCATCTGGACCAGAGAACTCCCATCTGGACCAGAGCTTCCATCCTGTCCCAGAACTTGCATCTGGACAAGAGGAGCTCCCATCTGGACAAGATAAGGAGACGCCAGGGACTTCCTGAGACTCAGAGTCCAGCCCCCCAACTCCTATCCAGCCAGCACTCTCATCTGGACCAGAGCTTTCATCCTGCCCAGAGCTTCCATGTGGACCAGAGAGAGGCTCCCTAAATTTGTCAGCTCTGTCTGGCCCAAGTAAACTGGTAAGACCAAGAACGAACCCACAAGGAGATGGGCAGATGTCAAGGCAGAAGTACATACAACAAAATAAAGAGCAATACAGCATCACCAGAACCTAGCCCTTCTCCAACAGCTAGACCTGAACATCACAGAATGGAAGAAGAAGAAAACAACCTTATAAGTAACATCATGAAGAGGCTACAGCCTTATATATAGAAGAAAAAAAATAAAGTGGAGGAACAGACAAACAAAAAATGGGAAGAACGCTATAAAAAACTAGAGGAAAGGACAATTTAAGCAGAAGAAAACAATAAGTACCTGAAAGAAAAATCATGAAAAAGCAAGGGAAAAGTGCAAGACCTGAAGAGGGAAATAGAAAAAATGAAGAACACACTAGCAGAAGGAATGCTGGAAATAGAAAATCTGAGTAAACAAGCAGGAACTTCAGATGCAAGTATAACCAACAGAATGCAAGAGATGGAAGAGAGGATCTCTGGTGTTGAAGATACGGTAGAAGAAATAGATTCACCAGTCAAAGAAAACACTAAAAACAACAAAGTCATGACCCAAAATGTCCAAGAATTTGGGACACCATGAAAAGACCAAACCTACAAATAATAGGGATAGAGGAAGGAGAAGAATACCAACTCAAAGGCACAGAAAATATATTTAACAAGATCATAGAAGAAAACTGTCCCAACTTAAAGAACAAAATGCCCATAAAAATACAAGAAGCCTATAGAACAGCAAACAGACTAGACCCCCCAAAAAGTCCCTTGCCACATAATAATTAAACAACTAAATGTACAGAATAAAGAAAGAATATTAAGGGCAGCAAAGGAAAAAGTCCAAGTGACTTATAAAGGCAAACCCATCAGAATAACACCCGATTTCTCAATGGAGACCTTGAAAGCCAGAAAGACCTGGACAGATATAATGCAGACAGTAATAGACCATGGATGCCAGCCTAGACTAATATACCAAGCAAAACTTTGAATCATCAAAGACGAAGTGAACAAGACATTCCAAGAAAAGAAAACAGATTTAAACAATACTTATCTACAAACCCAGCCTTACAGAAAGCACTAGAAGGAAAATTCCAACCTAATGAAGTCAGATACACCCATGAAAACACAGGCAATAGATAACACCACAGCAGTAAACCCCAAAGAAGAGAAGTACACACACACTACCACCAAAAAATAAAAATAATAACAGGAATGAACAATCACTGGTCATTAATATCCCTTAATATCAATGAACTTAATTCACCTATAAAAAGACACAGATTAACAGAATGGATACGAAAACAGGATCCATCTTTCTGCTGCATATAAGAAACACACCTCAAATTCAAAGACAGACACCTCCTAAGAATAAAAGGCTGGGAAAAGACTTTCCAATCAAATGGTCTTAAGAAGCAAGCTGGTGTAGCCATCCTAATATCCGGCAAAATAGACTTCAAACTAAAATCAATCAAAAGAGATGATGAAGGACATTACATACTCATCGCAGGAAAGATCCACCAAGATGAAGTCTCAATTCTGAACATTTACGGCCCAAACACAAAGGCACCCACATATGTAAAAGAAACATTACTAAAGCTTAAATCACATACAAAACCCCACACATTAATAGTGGGAGACTTCAACACCCCACTTTCACTTCAGGACAGATTGGCCAAATTGAAACTTAACAGAGACATAATGGTCATAATTGATGTTATGGCTCAAATGGACTTAATCGATATCTACAGAACATTCCACCCGAACAAAAAAGAATATACCTTCTTCTCAGCACCCCATGGAACCTTCTCTAAAATCAACCACATACTTGGCCACAAAGCAATCTCAACAGATACAAAACAATTAGAATAACCTCCTGTGTTCTATTGTACCACCATGGTTTAAAGTTAGATTTCAACAACAGAAAAAACTACAGAAATCCTACAATCTCAAGGAAACTGAATAATGCTTAACTGAATAACCAATGGGTTAAGGAAGAAATAAAGAAAGAAATTAAAGACTTCCTAGAGATCAATGAAAATGAACACACCACATACCCTAACTTATGGGACACTATGAAAGCAGTGCTAAGACGGAAATTCATAGCACTAAATGCCCACATAGAGAAGCTAGAGAAATCTCATGCTAGTGACTTGACAACACCCCTGAGAGCCATTGAACAGGAAGAAGCAAAGTCTCCCAGGAGAAACAGATGCCAGGAAATTATCAGATTGAGAGCTGAAATCAATAAAATAGAAATAAAGAGAACAATAAAAAGGATTAATGAAACAAAGAGTTGGTTCTTTGAGAAGATCAAGAAGATAGACAAGCCCTTATCCAAACTAACCAAAAGACAGAGAGAGAACATCCCAATTAACAATATCAGAAACGAAAGGGGAACATAACAACAGACAATGAGGAAATCCAGAGAATCATCAGGTCATACTTCAAAAACGTCTACTCCACAAAAATTGGAAAAATCTAAAAGAAATGGATAATTTTCTGGATAGGTACCACATACCTAGGTTAAATCAAGACCAGATAAACCATTTAAATAGTCCAATAACCCCTAAGGAAATAGAATCAGCCATTAAAAGCCTCCCAACCAACAAAAGCCCAGGACCAGATTGTTTCAGTGCAGAATTCTACCAGATCTTCAAAGAAGACGTAAGACCAATACTCTTTAAATTGTTACATACAATAGAAGCAGAAGGAATATTACCAAACTCCTTCTATGAAGCTACAATTACCCTGATTCCTAAACCAAACAAAGATGCAACAAAGAAAGAGAATTACAGACTGATCTCCCTCATGAATATTGATGCAAAAATACTCAATAAAATTCTGGCAAACAGACTCCAAGAACACATCAAAACAATTATCCACCATGATCAAGTAGGCTTCATCCCAGGGATGCAAGGGTGGTTCAACATACGAAAGTCTGTCAATGTAATACACCATATAAACAAACTCAAAGAAAAAAACCACATGATCATCTCACTAGATGCAGAAAAGGCATTTGACAAAATCCAACACCCCTTCATGATAAAAGTCTTGGAGTGATCAGGAATACAGGGAACATATCTAAACATAATAAAGGCAATCTACAGCAAGCCAACAGCCAACATCAAATTAAATGGAGAGAAACTCAAAGCAATATCACTAAAATCAGGTACAATGCAAGGCTGTCCCTTCTCCCCATATTTATCCAATATAGTACTTGAAGTTCTAGCCAGAGCTATAAGACAACATAAAGAGATTAAGGGGATACAAATTAGAAAGGAAGAAGTCAAGCTCTCCCTATTTGCAGATGTCATGATAGTATACATAAGTGACCCCAATAATTCAACCAAGGAACTGCTACAGGTAATAAAAACAAGATCAACTCAAAAAAATCAGTAGCCCTCCTATATACAATAGACAAACAGGCTGAGAAGGAAATCAGAGATACATCACCATTTACAATAGCCAAAAATGATATAAAATACCTTGGGGTTACTCTAACTAAGCATGTGAAGGGCCTATATGACAAGAACTTTAAGTCCCTGAAAAAAGAAATTGAAGAAGATGTCAGAAAATGGAACGATCTCCCATGCTCATGGATAGGCAGTATTAACATATTAAAAATGGTGATCTTACCAAAAGCAATCTACAGATTCATCGCAATCCTCATCAAATTACTAACACAATTCTTCACAGATCTGGAAAGAATAATACTCAACTTCATATGGAAAAACAAAAAACCCAGGATAGCCAAAAGGATCCTGTACAATAAAACAACCTCTGGAGGCATCACGATCCCTGACCTCAAGCTCTACTATAAAGCTACCATAATAAAAACAGCTTGGTACTGGCATAAAAACCGACATGTGGACCAATGGAATCAAACTGAAGACCCTGACATTAACCCGCACACCTATGAACATATAATTTTTGACAAAGAATCCAAAAGTGTACACTGGAAAAAAGAAAGCATCTTCAAGAAATGGTGCTGGCATAACTGGATGTCAATGTGTAGAAGGCTGAAAATAGATCCATATCTGTCACCACGCACAAAACTTAAGGCCAAGTGGATCAAAGACCTCAACATAAATCCAGTTGCTCTGAACCTGATAGAAGAGAAAGTAGGAATTACTCTTGAATGCATTGGCACCAGAGATCACTTTCTACATATAACACCAGTAGCACAGACACTGAGAGAAACAATCAATCAATGGGACCTGTTGAAACTGAGAAGCTTTTGTAGAACAAAGGACAAGGTCAACAAGACAAAGCGACAGCCTACAGAATGGGAAAAGTTCTTCACCAACCCCACATCTGACAGAGGGCTGATATCCAGAATATATAAAGAACTCAAGAAATTAGACATCAAATGCCCAGCTGTCCAATTAAGAAATGGGCTATAGAACTAAACAGAGAATTCTCCACAGAGGAAGTTCAAATGGCTGAAAGACATTTAAGGAATTGCTCAACATCCCTAATTATCCAGGAAATGCAAATCAAAATGACTCTGAGATATCACCTTACACGTGTCAGAGTGGCTAAGTTCCAAAACACAGAAGACAGGTTATGCTGGAGAGGATGTTGAGCAAAGGGAACTCTCCTCCACTGCTAGTGGGAATGCAAGCTTGTACAGCCACTTTGGAAATGAACATGGCACTTCCTTAGAAAATTAGGAATCCATATCCCTCAAGACCCAGCTATACCTACCACTCTTGGGCATATACCCAAGGAATGCTCAATCATACCACAAGGGCATTTGCTCAGCTATGTTCATATCAGCATTGTTTGTAATAGCCAGAACCAGGAAACATCCTAGATGCCCTTCAACTGAAGAATGGATAAAGAAAATATGGTACATATACACAATGGAGTACTACTCAGCAGAGAAAAACAATGACATCATGAGGTTTGCAGGCAAATTGATGGATCTAGAAAAAATCATCCTGAGTGAGGTAGCCCAGACTCAGAAGGACAAACATGGTATGTACTCACTCATAGAAGGATACTATATGTAAAACAAAGATGACTAGGCTGCTACTCACAACTCCAGGGAGGCTACCTAGAAAATGGGACCCTAGGAAAGACCCAGTGATTACCCAATGACAGAGAAATGGATGAGATCTACATGAACAACCTGGGTAACAGTGGGAGTAATGAAGGGCAAGATTTGAGGGAAAGAAAGCTTAGGGGAGCAGGAGATCCCAGCTGGATCAAGAACAGAAAGGGAGAATGAGGAATAACAGACCATGATAAATGAAGACCACATGAGAACAGGAATAAGCAGAGTGCTTGAGAGGTCCCCAGAAATCCACAATGATATATCCTCTCTAGACTGGTGGCAATGGTCGAGAGAAAGCTTGATCTGACCTAGTCTGGTGATCAGATGACTAAACACCCTAACAGCCTTCTTGGAACTCTCATCCAACAAATGATGGAAGTAGATGCAGAGATCCTCAGCCAGGCCCCAGGTGGAGTCCAGGTGTCCAGCTGTCGAGAAGGAGGAGGGACTGCAAGAGCATGAATTGTTGAATTCAAGACTGCAAAAAACACAGGGACAAATAGCCAAACGAATGGAAGCACATGAATTATGAACCAAAGACTGTGGAGCCCCCAGCTGAATCAGGCCCTCTGGATAAGTGAGACAATTGAATAGCTTGATCTGCTTGGGAGGCACCCAGTCTGTGGGACCAGGATCTGTCCTTAGTGCATGAGCTGGCTGTTTGAAATCTTGGAAAAACACAGGGACACATGCTCAGTCTGGAAGGAGGGGACAGGACCTGCCTGTACTGAATCCACCAAGTTTAAATGAATCCCCAGGGGTGTCTTGGTCCTGGAGGACATGGGAATGGAGGGGATGGGCTGGGGGGAAGTGTGGGGGGAACCCATGGCTGATGTATAAAAGTAAAACGCATAATAATAATAATAATAATAATAATAATAATAAAAAGAGAAAAAAGAGAGATGAATAAACGTATACATATATATGTGGCACATGAGAAGATTTCTAAGACATACCTGTAAATGAAAAAGTAAGAGTAAATTATGCTGTCACTTCCCCCTAAATTTATGCAGGTATTTACATGCTTGTGTCTACATAGGATAATACTGGCAGGTTGCACAAAAAACTCTGGATTGAATGTCTGCACGAAGGTAATAGTAAGAAATTGTTTTCATTGTGAACCTTATTAATCCTTATATTATTTGCTTATATTGCCTACAAGGAGACAAAGTAAGTGTTACAAAAGAACTGGCAATGTGTGTTGAGTCTTACTTCTTTCTTTCTAGAAAGACAAGGGTCCTGTGTTCACATTTTGCCTATTGATTGCTGGGATAATCCATTGGCTCCTTTATTAGGATAGATATCTCTACAGCAAAGGAAAAGCAAAGAGAATGGAAACATTGAAAAATAACTTATAGGTGATCCTTAACTTTTTAAGTTATGAACTTTTTGCAAGTTCTCCTTCAAGGCTAGTTAGAAACAAATTCTTGAGCTAAGGGTATATCTCAGTATAGAATGTTCACCTAGTGTGTGTAAGGCCCTGGGTTTGATCTCCACTACTGAAAATAAAAATAAAGTAAAGGCACAGCCCTCAGAAACCAACATGGTCAACAGGTGATGGCTCAGACCCTAGGCATCCATGTGGCCTTTGGTGACAACATGGACCACAGATGTCAATATAGCACCAGACATGGCCCTTGGCAGCAGCCTGGGCCTGAATGTCACCATGATCCAAGGTGTCTAGAAGGCCTTCTACATCAGCATCTTCCTTAGCCTTCAAATCTTCAGTTCCATCTCTTTCCACAGCATATGAACTGTTCTGCTTCTCTTTCTCTCCCATTTCTCAACCATATATTTGCTCACCATAATGGAGCCCACCTGCTTGGTGCCTTGCAGCACTGGGCAGGCCTGCAGATGCCTTCAGCCAGCCCTGGCCACTGTGAGGACCCAGGTAGGCAGGCCTGTGGGTGTCTTCTGCCTATCTGGACCTTCCTACATTTTTTTAAATGTTACCTGTGACATTGGTGTAGTGCTTTAAAGATGAATAGTATGCATTTTCATGTTGCATCTTCTCTTTTTTCTCCTATAGATGTTCTTTTTAAAATCAGTGATGCATCTTGTTATGATAGAATATACTATATGTAATCCTTTTGAGTCTTATATGCTTTGATTAAGGATAATGCAAACAATTCTATTTCAGTTTTATTTTGTACTGGATACTGAGAGTAACTTCACCTATATTATAGACTTTTGCTATTTGCCAATTTGGTACTTTCTGAAAAATTCTATTATTTTTTGCTGGTAACAAACTTTGGGAGGAAGAATATGTAATTAAGCTTTAGAACTTTAACACAATGAATAAAATTTATTTATTTAATATAGAAGCAATTGTTCATAACTTTAAGCAATTGTTATCTGCATGTCCAGAAGGGAATGTGGGTGGGACTAATGTGTTTTGCCAAAACTGAATTTTTACCTAGTGTTTTTGGCATTTCAAGGATCTAATTAAGATATTTGGTTAATTTGTTTAAAATCATCAAGAAGTTAGGTATCCTAGATGAGTGGACAATGATGTTCTCAAAAGGCATGGATTATTAAATGAAAAGCATAGTGCCAGGCATGGATATTTTACTATAAGTTATTGATCAGGGAGGCCTCAGAAAGTCTCAAAAATAGCATAGGAGGTTGTAAGTGCTCTCGATTGCCCATCACAACTATATGTCAAAACACCATTGCTGAGGATACCACTCACTGTAGATACAAGACACGAAGAAATAAACTTTGAACTGACCAACAAACTCTCCATTCTGGCTAGCTTATATAGTGCTAGAAGGTGCTATACAAGTTGCTGGGGTAGAAAAACATCAATGATTTTTCCCAGTGCTGGACCATTAATGCTACAATATAGACCCACCAGGCAAGGTGTTCCCACTGTGCAATGGCAGTATGACTGTTACATGGTAACCAACTACTTTCTGACTGAATTTGAGACTTCTTCACAGGAGGTAATTCAGGCCTGGTACTGTAAACCTTGTCAAAAGCCCATGGCTTAGAAAGTCATAGGTCCTAGGGAGAAGCTACTGTTGTCATTTGTTACAAATGGTCATGTTGTTAAACAGCCTCCTAAATATTTATGTTTTTACAATAGACGAAGTATTTTTAACTTTGACCAGAGCTTATTTTTGAAATAGACAGAAACCAATGTGGAGATACAACTGGTTAAAGTGCTATGATACCTTTCTCTCTCTCTCTCTCTCTCTCTCTCTCTCTCTCTCTCTCTCTCTCACACACACACACACACACACACACACACACACACACACACAAGCTCTCAGAACATCATGAAAGAGGAGATAGAAAGAATGTAAAAGAAGCAGAAGGTGGGACGGAGTTTTGTGAAATGCTATTTTCTTGACATGGCATAGCTATTTCACTTATGAACTCACAGTAGTTGTGACCTACCACAAGATGAGGCCAGTCAGATAACAGCATGAATGGGAGAGTAGCTCACAAAGCCACAACCCTAACTGAGGAGATATTGGCAGTTGATAGTGCTGGGTAAGAGGAAATAATTCTTTTTTTTTTCTTTTAAAATTATTTGTAAATGACTTCATGTATACTTGTGCACCAAGTACATGCCTGGTACCTATGAAAGACTAAAGAGTGTGTCAGATCATCTGGAACAGGAGTTAAAGGTGGTTGTGAGGTATAGGATGGGTGCTGGTAATTGATCCCATATCTTTTGAAAGATCAATAAGTGGTCTTAACTGTTGAGCCATCTTTCTAGCCCTGAGAAAGATCATTCTTTTTTGGGAGGTATGGCCATGAGTTGGTCTCCCATACTCTCTCTAATGGATGCCCCCATGCACTTGCACATATAGGAAGCACTAAATTGGACATAGATATTTTTTGTAAAAGGGAGGACATAAAGTTATGAGAAGGATGTGTTGTATAAACAC